>NW_020885096.1:136605-147910 GCF_003945725.1 Corapipo altera
CACCGGCCCCCCCGGCGCGCCGGCCAATAGCAGCGCCGAGTGTCACCGGCCCCCCCGGCGCGCCGGCCAATAGCAGCGCCGAGTGTCACCCGGCCCCCCCGGCGCGCCGGCCAATCGCAGAGCCGAGCGTCACCGGCGCCGGGCGGCGCGCGTCCCTCGGCGGCCGCCGCGCCCCCCGGCGTGCCCCGAGCCGGCCCGGGCCCGCCCCTGCGGTACCATAGAGGCGGGGGGGCGGAGCGGCCGCCCGCTACCATCGAGAGCGGAGCGGAAGCGGAAGGGCGAGGGGCGATGCGGCGGGTGAGGTGGCAGCGGCGCAGCGCGTACGGGACGGACCCGCCGCCGTCTCCCGTGCCCTCGGCCCGGAACCCCGGGCCGCCCCCGGCGCTGCCGCCGGCCTGCGGGTGAGAGAGCCCCGCCCGCCATGTCCTCCGGGAGCTCGGTCCGGCCGTAGCCGCCGCCATGCGCTTGGGCGCGGTGCTGGGCGCGCTGCGGCCCGCGCTGCCGCTCCTGCTCGGGCTGTCCCTCGGCTGCAGCCTGAGCCTCCTGCGTGCCTCCTGGAGCCACGGTGCGGCCGAGGAGCGATGCCTGGCACCGGGCCGACCCGCGCCGCCCGCCCACGGGGCTCCGCCCGAGGCAGCGGAGGGGGGGCCGGGCCCGGGCCACGAGGACTTCAGGCCCCGCATTGTGCCGTACTACAGAGACCCCAACAAGCCTTACAAAAAAGTGCTCAGGTAAGTTCTGTGCTTTTTGGCCCGGCTTTCCTTCAGGGAAAATAGTCACGTGTGGATGGCATTTGGGGTTCTAAATCTCGGCGTGAGTGAACAGGTTCAAGGTGGAATTTGCTGTTTGAATTACCTTGTGTAGGAACAACGTGATGCAACAAGGCGATGGCCAAGATTGTCACCTTAAAGGAGTGGAAGACACTTGTTTAGGAAATTAACCTGAGGGGGAAAAAAAGGCAACAAAAGTGCCCAAGAAGATTGAGAATATTTCTTTTCAATATGGGAGGGATTCTAGCCCTCTGCCCCTTCAGGTGAGACCCCACCTGCAGAGCTGCCTCCAGCCCTGGTGCCCAGCACAGGAAGGACATGGAGCTGTTGGTGCAAGTCCAGAGGAGGCACCAAGATGGTCAGAGGGATGGAGCACCTCTGTTATAAGGAAAGACTGAGAGAATTGGGATTATCAGATGGAGAAGAGAGGGTGGGGTGACCTCACTGTGGCCTTCCAGGACCTAAAGGAAACCTGCAGGAAAAATGGAGAGTGACTATTTACAAGGGCGTGGAGGGACAGGACAAAGGGCAATGGCTTCAAACTGATAGAGGGCAGGGTTAGATGGGATATGGGGAAGGAATTCTTCCCTGTGAGGGTGGGGAGACCCTGGCACAGGTTGCCCAGAGGAGCTGTGGCTGCCCCATCCCTGGAAATGTTCCAGGCCAGATTGGACAGGGCTTGGAGCAACTTGGGCTAGTGGAAGGTGTCTCTGTCCGTGGCAGGGGGTGGGACTGGATTAGCTTTGAGGTCCCTTCCAACCCGAAATGGTCTGGAATTCTATGATTCTTTTGTTACCTGTGTCTAATAGAACATGTTAAATTACTCTTCAAAACTTTTCTAAGCAGTCTATTCATTAAGGAAGTTTTGAGCAATTAACAATAATCTACTGAGGTAATGTAATACACTATAATAATGTATTGTACGAAACTGTCCTGCCTCACCATCCAGGGCCACTCTGGGGGTCACACTGGCACCACGCAGACTGTCACTGCTGGGACTGGGGTCCCTTCGCAGTGGTGGCTCTGGTGACCCACAGGTACCCCCTCGGCTCCTTCCACAAACCACAGTCACACTGTCAGACAAGTTCCCTCGACCCCAGGCTTCCTGTAGCAGAGTTTCTTTGATTCCTTTAGGTATTTTATTTGTGGTGCAGCAACATCAGAACAGCTCAGGCTGGTGCCTCTGCAGAGGGACCCTGAGCAAAGGGACCCCATGGCTGTTGTACCCTCACAATCTCTCTACATGCTCTTCACGTGCGTTCTCACGTGCCTTTTGGTCCAATGGTGATCTTTGGTCTGGGGTCTTCTCATTGTTCACCGGGTCCTGCAGGGCTTTGGACCCTTTGTTAGGCCAAGGCCAGCAACTGTTGCTGGCTCATGGCCTGGGGCTCCAGTGATTTCCTGCCACTCAGGGCCCCACGTGCAGCTGGTGCACCCTGGCACACCCCAGCCCCCAGCACTAGGGACTCCTTAACAGTCCTTCCTGTGGTTTAATTGAGCAAACCTCCTAAGCTGCTAGTGGTTAGCTCTGTGGTATTTTAATTTTAATTACACTGGCATGGTTTTCTAGCTCACATAAATGATGTGAGATTGTAGCTGCCTTGAAGGAAGCGTTTTCACGAAATGGGATTTTCACTAATGAGTTTTCTCTTAAAGCTTTGCGTCTAGGCTTGACTGTTTCACCATGGGTTGACTCCAGCAAATAAGGATTTATCCCAAGTTACCATAATTCTTGATCTTTCTTCTCCAGCTCTTTGTCATATAGGTATGTCCTTCCTTTACAGAACTCGCTATATCCAGACAGAATTGGGATTCCATGAGAGACTGTTTGTGGCTGTGCTGACCTCCAAGGCCACCATGAACACGTTGGCAGTGGCAGTGAACAAGACGGTGGCCCACCACTTCCCACGCCTGCTGTACTTCACGGGGCTGCGCAGTGCCAAGGTGCCCCATGGAATGGTGCTGGTGGCCCATGGAGACGAGCGGCCCATTTGGCTCATGTACGAGACCATGAACTATATCCATCAGCATTTTGGTTCTGACTATGACTGGTTCTACATCATGCAAGATGACACCTATGCCCAGGCTGAGCAGGTCAAGGCTCTGGTGACGCACCTGAGCATTAACCAGGATGTGTACCTGGGGCGAGCGGAGGAGTTCATCGGGGGGGATGAGCAGGCGCGCTACTGTCATGGGGGCTTTGGCTACCTGCTCTCCCGTAGCCTGCTGCTGAAGCTCCACCCACACCTGGACAGCTGTCGCAATGAGATACTCAGTGTGCGGCCAGATGAGTGGCTGGGCCGTTGCATCATTGATTTCCTTGGCATCACTTGCGTTTCCCAGCTCCAGGTACTACCTCCCAGCTCAAGGTTTTGTGTTAGCTGAGCCTGACAGAGCCCATGCTCTTACTTGGTCCCTGCTCTGTAGCAAAGTGGCTTTTCTGTGAGCTGCAGAGGAGGAAGGGGCTGTGTGCTATAGCAGCGTTGGGGAGGGGCCCAGAATCACAGCTGTGATGTTGAGATAGCACACACGTGACTTAATTTTTGGCCTACTATCAGGGTCTGATCTGCAGGATTTTGGAGGTAGGATAAAGGGCATGTTGGTACCAAGAAGAAAATGGAGGTTAGGGTGGGAGGGATGACTCATACCTTTTTATCTCAGTCCGTATGGAAAGAGGGGCAGGTGCATGTCTGGGGTGAGGGAAAGCTGCTCTGTGAACTCGGATTCCATTCCAGTCTTTCTGGCTTTTGTCTGCTTCAGGGCCAGCATTATCACACCTATGAACTGGCCAAGAATACTGAGCCAGAGAAGGAGGAAGAAGAGGAGTTCCAAGCAGCTCTTGCAGTCCATCCTGTTTCCGACATGACCCTGATGTACCAGCTGCACAAGCAGTTCAGCAGGATCCAGCTGGACAGAGCCTACCGGGAGATACAGGACCTCCAGGTATGTGGTGAGAAATACCTCCAAAAAGTCCTTGACCAAACAGATTTCCTTCTATTTTAGTGCAGTAGAGGAAGATTGTTGCTTCCATTTGTGGATGACTGTCAGCCAGACACAGGCTGCAGCCCTGTGTCTCACAAACAGCACTTTTGACACCTGAAACTGCTGGTGTGACATTTGTAGGTGGTGAGGTGGGCCTGGAGGGGAGCTGGCCTGGACTCCTTTGAGAACGTGGTGGGTCTCAGTTTGTGCTCTCTGTTTGCACAGATGCAGATCAGGAACTTGACAGCACTGACCCCTGCAGGCGAGGCAGGCGTGACCTGGCCTGTGGGAATAAACGCCCCGTTCCTTCCAAAGTCCCGCTTTGAAGTGATCAACTGGGACTACTTCACTGAGCAGCACCTCTTCTCCTGTCCTGACGGCTCCCCAAAGTGTGAGCTCTCTGGAGCCAGCAAAGCAGATGTTGGTGAGATCATTGAGTCGGCGCTGGAGCAGCTGAACCGTCGGTACCAGCCCCTGCTCCGCTTCAGCAAGCGGCAGCTGCTCAACGGCTACCGGCGCTTTGACCCCACGCGGGGCATGGAGTACACACTGGACCTGCTGCTGGAGGCTGTCACCCAGAAGGGCCACAGTCACGTTCTGGCCAAGCGAGTGAGCTTGGTGCGACCCTTAAGTAAGGTGGAAATTATTCCCATGCCATATGTGACGGAGGCCACGCGGGTGCAGCTGGTGCTTCCCTTGACAGTGCAGGACCTGGATTATGTGGCAAACTTCCTGGATATGTTTGCTATGAACACACTGGACACGCATGATAATGCCTTGCTGACTTTGCTTTTTGTCTACCATCCCTACGATGCCCAGAGAGTCGGTCAGGTGGATGTTTTTGCTGGAGTCAAAGCCATGGTAGGAGAGCTGGAGAAACGCTATTCAGAAGTTAAAATCCCATGGATTAGTGTTAAAACAGAGGTGCCATCACAAGTGAAGCTCATGGATATAGTCTCAAAGAAGCACCCTGTGGATACACTGTTCTTCTTGGCCAGTGTCTGGACAGAAATCAACATGGAGTTCCTGAACCGCTGCCGCATGAACACCATCAGCAACTGGCAGGTCTTTTTTCCTGTGCATTTCCAGGAGTTCAACCCCGCGCTGGTGTACCGTGGTGAGCAGACAGCTTCCTCCAGCACTGACTTCCTGAGGGATGGGCATTTTGACAGATATTCCTTTGCTGAGGCCTGCTTTTATAATTCTGACTATATGACAGCACGTACCAAGCTCGCAGCTGATATCCTGGACCGAGATGAGGTGCTGGAGAGCATGGAGGTATTTGATGTCTTCCTCCACTATTCTGGTCTGCACCTGTTCAGGGCTGTGGAGCCGGGGCTGGTGCAGAAGTACACCCTGAGGAGCTGCAACCCCCGGCTCAGTGAGGAGCTGTACCACCGCTGTGTGCTCAGCAACTTGGAAGGACTTGCGTCCCGCTCGCATTTGGCCATGGCCCTCTTTGAGCAGGAACAGGCCAACAGCACTTGAGAGATGGAAACATCAAGAGCTTCTTAGCACCTTAACACTTGGCACTTTCCATCCCCTTCCCAGCCTTGCCATGGGTGAAGGGCATGTGAGGTCAAGGGAAGAGGAAGACTTTCTGGACCCCACTCTGAGGCACATGGGCTATGGAGAGAGGCTGTTTCTGTGGAGGGGGTTTGGTTTGTTTGTTTTGGGTTTTTTTAATAAATTTAATTTTCTTTCCAGGCAGACTAATGTGGTCACTTGTAAACTTTGCAGCCTCTGGGATGAGGGAAGTGAGACAAGCTGTAGAGCTGACCTTACTTAAAGCTGTGCAATTCTGCTGAACGGTGCATCGAGAGAGCGAGCATGAGCTACATGTTGGGGCAAAGTTACCCTGACTTGGTACTCTCAGGGCTGTTGTTGCACCCTCCTATGTGTTTGTGTGTTTATGCATTCACTTTTTCAAGAGGCATAAACACAACTTGTCCAATTCAGCGGGCAAAGCTGTTCAACCACTTTCACTTTGCTGTGTTTGACTCTTCCAGAGCTTCAGAGCTGTTCTAGTTTAAATGTCTTGGGGATGGAGACTCCACAATCCCTCCTGGCAGTATGCCCCTGTGTGTAGTAACTTTTACAGCTGAAAAGTTCTTTCTCATGTTTAAATGAAATTTCTTGCATTTCAGTTTGTGCCTGTTGCCTCTTGCAAGGTCACCAGAGACCACGAGCAGAAGCTGTTTGTGTCTTCCTTACATTCTCCCATCACTGAGACACACATGGATGAGACTGTGCTGAGCCTGTTGTCCAGGTGAAACAATCCCAGTTCTTGCAGTCTCACTGTTAGGACTGACACTCCCATTACTTGACATCTCCACATTCCTTTGCTGGACTCGATCCAGTATGTCCATATCTGTCTTGTACTGGGGAGCCCAGACTGGACACAGGACTCCAGGTGTGTCTCACCCGTGCTGAGGAGATAGCTCATTGCCCTTTACCTGCTGGCCACAGCCCTCCTGCTGCAGCCCAGGATACTGTCGCCACCTTTGCTTGGAGGGAACACTGCTGGCTTACATTTAACCTGGTATCCATCAGGACCCCACTAATCTTTTTACTTTTTCAGCTTTCCAGCATCATCTTTCCAGTGAATATCCCAGAAATCAAAGCCTCAGTGTGAACTTGTGAGTTTGTGTGATGAGCCAGCAAGCGTGACTGACTCCCTTAATGGCTGCAGGGGTGCTGCTGAAGGAGAGAGGTTGTATTTGCTGTACTTATCTCATGAGGAGCACGAGGTGGAGCTCTGGTGTTGGCATCAAAAGAGATGCTGAAAAATTAGAAAAACTTCAAAAGAAGTATTAAGAGTCAGGAACATTGGATCAAATTGATAGAAGTCTTGGATTTGTTTGTTTAACAAGTAAGGCATGTCTTGATTACATTTACATGGGAAGAAACCAGATCTCTGCAGTGTCTTAGGGGGATGTGTGCTTGTTACTAAGCAAACATTCTCAGAACGAGGACAAGGGCAGCTACCTGGGAAACCCTCTGTTGATAAAAGGCTTGTTTTGCACAGGGAGGTTATGATCCCAGTAGGAAAGGCGGTCGTACTGGGTAGGGTGCCATTTAAAATGTGTCAGAGCTAACATGATAAAGAGAACAGTGTACATCATCTCACATCCTTTAAAGTCAGGGAACCCCAAGTGGTGCAGTGTCAAATAGGCCTCTGATTCACACCCAGCATGCCATGCAGACCCCACCTGCAGAGCAGGTTCTCCCTTTTTGGCCATTATAGCTATTATAGGATTGCCAGAAAACAGCTCTGTCTGTTATTCTTGCTGTCAGACAGAAAGGATGTTTGCCTGGGAATTCCTTGCCTCGGTTTTAGACAGAGGCCAGGACACAGGAGTGGAGGAATGGCTGGTCTGGTCCGAGAGTTGCCCGCAGGCCTTTCTGTACGATGAGCTGGCTGAGGCTGTCCTGTGGGCAAGGAATTTGTGCAGCAAACCCAGGCCTGCCTGTGAGCAGCACAGGCCTGTGCACGCTCGGGTTTGCAGCGGCTGCCGGGCGGGACCAGGTGCCACGGCAGAGACGGACAGAGCGAGAGCCCCGATGCTGCTCACCTTGGGATGGGGTGCTCGGTGTCTTGAATGCAAAAGAGATTCTGCGGCATGAAAAACAACCTCCTGGTGCCAGAGAGGATGCAGAGCTTGAGAGAATCTGGAAGCTGATTCTATTATTTTTTAAAATCCAGCTCTTTGGGAAAGGAAAGGCAGGAAATACTGTCAGCTAACTGCCCAGTCTATAAGCTGGAGATTCTGGTTTTTACTGGTGAACACTCTGCATTCCAAGGTGAGATTAGGTGATATGAAATGACCAACTTGGGTCTTGTTTGGTGTAATGCTGGATCAATTCATTCAACATTTAATTTGATTATTTTCTTTCCTCTTTACAGCATTTGCCTTATGGCATTTTTAGTTTACTATCCCCAGGCTGTTCCAGCCCTCGTGGAACTGGGAAGGTGAACAAGTCTGCCCAGGGGGGCAGTTCTCCAGCCAGTGTTGTTTCACACTTAATGGATTATTTGGAAGCAAATGTAAGATCTCTACTGATAAAATGTGCAGGTGATGTAAAAAACTGCAAAAAAGTCGTGAAGAGAAGATAACAGTGGAGAAGAGTAGCAGAGTAAGGCTCTTCACATCAATTTTTGTCTTAAAACAGTCAAATGCAAACTTATATACTTGTGGAAGATGAAGGTGTATCACTCCTCCAGAGAGGACTGCATGTTAAAAGAAAAAGGTACGTCTGGGAAGCAATTGACTGTATTAAAGTGCCAGCAGCTTAATTTGTCTAGGACCCACTATTTTAGACACTAAAATCCAGAGCTGTCCCAGCCCTGTAAAGCTGACAGTATAGGATTAAGACATAACAGATCTTAACAGGTAGACAGTCTTTGGGAAACAGATGCTGTTAATGTGAGACAGTAAAAAGGGCAGAGCTCACAGCCTTTTTTTTTTTTTTTTTTAAGGCTTGAAGGGAAGAGAGATAAAAAAAAGAATGAAAAGAATGTATGAGAGGTTCACAACACTTACCTGAAGATTGGAAAAATATTTTATGTGAGATGAACTCCTGCTGTGATAAGACAAGGGGTAATGGCTTTAAGCTGAGCTTAATGGTGTTAAACTAAATGAGGGTAGATTCGGAGTAGATATAGGAAAGACCATTTTAAAAATGAGGGTGGTGAGGCCCTGGCACAAGTTGCCCAGAGAAGCTGAGGCTGCCCCATCCCTGGAAGTCTCCAAGGCCAGGTTGGACAGAGCTTGGAGTGACCTGATTGAGTGGAGATGTCCCTGCCTATGGTGAGGAGGGACCAGATGGCCTTTAAAAGCCCCTTCCAACCCAAACCTTTCTATGATTCTATGAACTCTAATTACTTAGACACTGATTAGAGTGTATGAATACATGTACTGAGTGAAAACACTGGATACTAAAGAGGCTTTTAATTGTCCAGGAGTAAGGCACAACAACCACTGAACTAACAGCTTTAAACTGTAACAAATAATTCCAAGGGGAAACAGGCACATGCTTTCAGTGCTGAAAGTGAGTACCTAGTGAAATTACAGTGGTAACTTTTCCAGTGTTCTACAATTTACTTGGTTTGTGTAACAGAGATCATTGGAGGCCTGTGTGAAATTACTTGTCAAATGTAAGTGGGCAGAATTAATGGTCCTTCATGGCCTTAAGTTTCATGACTGTCAATATATAGTGGATGAAAGATACGAAAGAGAAATCCATCAAAGGCTGTTAACCACAAATCTAACAGCTCTGGCACAGAAGGTCTCTGAACCAGAAATCCCTTGGAGCTATGAGAGCCTTCAGGAAATGAGCACTGTGATGATATTTTCTAGACATTCAGTGTTGGCCACTTTCAGTGACAGAGTATACGAGTCAGGTGTGCTTATGATTTGACTCTATACCACTATTTTTGCGTTATTTTGGACTAGATCTTTTTCAAGGATGCGCTTTAGTTCAGCCAGAAATGATGAACAATGTGAGGATCATGATACAGAGTTTGTGGACTACAGTGGGGTCATCTTTGACCTTGTACCCCTGAGGAAATGCATACCCTTATTTGGTGTCTGTGTTACCCCAACACCGGGAGTGTGTTCTTTAGTACTTCACTTTTTTCTACATCACTCCATACCCTTGGATAGTCTTCTTCCTTGTCATCAGTTGTAGTGAATTTCTTCCACTGGATGTCCTAGACTGGCTGATGTATCCTGTTGCCACAGTCTGCGTTGATCCCAGAGAAAGACATACAGTATATGGTACAAACACAGAAAGCTTCTGTCCCTGCTGCATTTTTAACTTCAAGAAACAGGTGAAAACAAAGTCTCCATCTTCTCAACTGTGACAGAACTGCCACTCTATCCCTAACTAACAGGTGTACTTAAAAAACCCACCCAGCCCAGATATTGTGAACTTAGATATTGTATCTGATCATGGTGTACATCAGTCTTCTCCAAGACTGGAATACAAATGATGTGGCTCTGCCATGTGAGCGGGACGTGCAGCCCATCTCCCCTGGGAGAGGGGGCTGTTCCCCCCTCCTCCCTGGGACACACCTGGCAGCATTCAGGTGTGTCAGGGCAGGTCCTGGGATGGCTGCACTGAATCACAGCTCTCAAGTGCTGAATCTTATCCCTCCAAAGTGGAGCAGAGCCAATTTCCAACACTCTGGAGAGTACAAGCCTGGCACTTAGAGATGGTTTAGGCTGTTCCACAAAAGTTTTGGAGTTGCTGTTGGTCAGATCAGATGAGCAGATACAGAGGACACGATACTCTCATGAACAGGTGCACATTTTCCCAGCTACTACAGCAAGGTATTCTTGCTTAGCAGACTCCTCCATTCTTAACTCCAGCATGAAGAGGTCTTTTCCGAGGAGCTTGCTCTCTTCTGTTTGGCCTTGACCATGGCTTTGTCACACATTCATCATGAAACATTCTGTACAGCACTGCAGAGCATGTCCAGGTACAAGTGCCAGTTGAGTCTCCTGCCAGGAGTCCTGGCCTGAACCACTCTACCAGGTGCTTTTGTGCCCTGCTGTCCCAGGGCTCACCCCTCCCGAGTCCTGTACCTTGGCCAAGACAGTCACCCTCTCATATTCCCATTTCAGGCTCTTTCCTGGATGTTCTGAGCACTTAAGGTACCTTATCTTCTCAGCATGCACGCTGAAACATTGCTGCTGACAGGTAACAGAAACTCATTTTCCATTTGCAACCGTGTTTTGCTGGTGCAAGTAACTGCAGAAAAAACTTGAAAATGTGACAGGTGAAAAATACAGTGGAAAAGATTAATGCGTGTATTCGTGCCAGAGAGACCTAAATCCACCTTATAATCTTTACAATGTTTTACTTCATCTTTTAGGCTTAAACCCTTTTTGAACATGAGGCAGGCTTGCTTGGCTCCCTGATGGAGCTCAGTCCTTTCACTGCTTTCACTGCTTCCTTGCAGCTCCTTGGAGCATCATCCCAAAGTATTCACTGTCAGTGCTCATCCTGTCCAAACTGCCCTCCTCATCCTCATGGACCACAGGACTCCTGCAGGTCACACTGAGGCTACCTTCACCTTACTCTGCCAAAGTGCACATCATAGAGATGGTCTGTGTTTGTGAAGCAGTTTTCCTTTCCCATTGTAATTGGCATTGCACCACAGACCCATGGTCTGCCAGGCCCAGCACCCTTATCTTCACCCTTTGGGAATCACCAGCTTCTTACGACAAGGAAAATCATGTGGATAGTGGATCGTAGCTCTGGGCTGGTTCTGCATTTGAAGGATCAGACGTGCCTTTGAGCTACCCTCATCCCATTACGGCCGTGCCGGAATTCTCACCGTGTCCTGGTGAGCCCCGGCCTCGCCACGGCCGGTGTGAGCCCCGCTCGGTATCAGCCGGCAGGGCTGGTACCGGGCAGGGCCGGGCACAGGCAGGGCAGGCAGGGCTGGCACCGGTACCGGGCTCGGGCAGGGCTGGCCCCGGTACCGGGCCGGGCACAGGCAGGGCTGGCCCCGGTACCGGGCTCGGGCAGGACTGGCCCCGGTA
>NW_020885096.1:147920-148043 GCF_003945725.1 Corapipo altera
GCTGGCCCCGGTACCGGGCTCGGGCAGGACTGGCCCCGGTACCGGGCCGGGCACAGGCAGGGCTGGCCCCGGTACCGGGCTCGGGCAGGGCTGGCCCCGGTACCGGGCTCGGGCAGGACTGGC
>NW_020885096.1:153043-160523 GCF_003945725.1 Corapipo altera
CATCTTTGTGAGAAAATACCCTTGCTTCCTGGTTAGGCCAGGCAAATTCCAGGGATCCCTTCCAATCCTACCCACCCTGTTGATCTCATCAGTCTTCTCAATATGTTCACAAGTTGTAGGCAAGTGGTGACTTTCTGCATGCTCTTTCCAATCTTCTCAATTTCAGGCTGGCTCTCATGGGGAAGTTGAACAGCCCACATGGATTGGCCATTTGGAAGAATGGCTGTCCTGGCAGCCTGGACGTGCCCCCGTGTGCAGGGTCTGCAGAGAAGCCCTGAACCACTATGTCAGTTGCATCTCCCCTTTCTTGCTTTTTCCCCCTTTTCCCCCCCAAGTTGTGCTGCTTTTGAAGTGTCCCATGAATTGATGCTGTTCTAGGAAATGTTATTTATACTGTATATTATTTCCCTCTCACCCAGAATGTGCTTTCTTTTTTTCAGAGTTGGATCCAAATACATCCTCATCCTGCTTGCCTTAGAGCTGATGCTGCTTCAGGTCATTGAGAACATCTCCTACTAATTCAGCATGACATAATATCTGGTCTCCTGCCCCATCCACAGGATAAGTTTCTTGCTTCTTCTTCGTCTATACAGATGTGACTCCAGGTGTTCAGCTGTCTTGTCTGGTACAGGTAGGTTTTAGCTCTTTGAAAAGTGACCTGTTGTAGTTGGGAAGGATGTGTCTGTGCTTTGTATCAGGGCTGGAAAATTTTTGCCTTTGGGCTTATGAGAAATGTTATGCTGTGAATAAATCCTGAACTGTCAGCTTGCCTAAAGGACCTAAACTGGTGTTTTGAATAGCCAACTACTTCTGTGATAGTTTGTGGTAGTTCTGGCAGGAAGATGCCGATCTGGCAAAGTAGACTGGCTCAGAGCACGTGAGGTTGGGGGATGCAGTTGCTAAGAGGAGGAGTAGTAGCAGGAATTCTTTGTGGTAATTCATTACTCCATTTGCCACAAGTAAATGTGATCAGTTCTTGTCAGGTGCTAATTGTTTTGTGGGGTTCCCACGCTTCTCAGAGCAGGTTTAAATTAGCTCTTCCCAGGTGGTAGACTTCTCCAGTATCTGCTGTTGTTGGATGGTCATCTGGTCATCTCCATGACAAGGTGCTCAAATCTGCCGCTCAGATATTTATCGTCTACCATTAGTTCCATTCTTCATGTTGCTTCCACCGGTGAATACGCACCTGTATCCATCTGTCTGTTTTCCCAGCCGGTACATGGCATGCCTGTAAGGGACTATGTTTTTTCACAGCTGGATTGGTGACTTCTCACATTTCACAGCCTGCACAGGTCACCCTGCTGGTTGTGGAAATTGTCTGGTAGAAGAATGCATTCTATTTTGCTTTGCAAATAAGTAGCTTGGGTTATAACTATTTTATTTTTCTATTTTAAGACACATTAGGCTTGTTACTGTCACCTGATGTGGCCCTTTCCCCACAGTACTGCACAGCTGGCTGCAGAGTATGCACAGTGCCCAGTGCTGCTGCCTCTGCCTGCGTGGTTCTGGGTGAGCCAGGGCAAGCCTGGCACAGAGGTACCAGCCCCAGCCTGCCAGTGGGAACTCAGGCTAATTTAAGGACTGTGTGCGCTGAGTCAGACCAAAATTTCCCACCTCTAACTCGTATTGGAGGTGTGGAACAGGAATAGGAAAATGAGGCAAAACATAGAATAATTTTTTTCTTGCACATACATTTTAAGTTTTTGCAGTCATCTATGGAATAAACAGTGTTAGAAAATCCCCCGTATTCCTAGATATGCTGGTTAAATGATAAGTTATCCTCATTGGAAGGAGTTGTTCCAGTTTTCTGTGATTATCTTTTTTGTCACAATTCTGTCCTTTTCTGTTCTGGATTCTACGTCCAGGGAGGATTATAGGACCATTCACTTTGGCACGTCCTTAATGGCAGTGGGTACCTGTTAGCAGCTCCCAGCTGTCCCTGAGGAAGGGTATGCCTTTTTGAAAGGCAGTTTGGCAATTCTCCTCATTGAGGTTCCAAATGATTGAAAACAGAGCTGCTTGGCAGGAGGAGAGACCAGACAAAAAAGGGGTGACTGCAGATGTTCGGTGAAAAAAACTGGAAGTAAAGACAGTGAGAACAATAATCTGGTAACCAGGAACTGCTCTTGTGATTTTTTTCACTTGTGTTTGCACTTTTGGATGGTGTTGGGTTCAAGATGAGCAGAGTTTGTTCATGTCATCTCTTGTCCACTGTCTCTTGTTCTGTCTTTCTTTTTCTGTCTCATTTTATAGCTTTTTATCATTCGGGATTTTGTGACTGTACTTATATTGAATGTCTTTAAATGCTATCACTGCATTCATATCTCAGCTTTATGTTTAGATCATTAAACATTTTGCATTACTTAAATCTTTCATGGACGGCATTTTTCAGACTTCTGGACTGTACTTGGCATTACTTTATTCAGTGTTCCAACATGGATTTCTCTAGTGATTGAAGTATACAGAGAAACTCATCCTACTGTCCTTGCTTTCTGCTCTTCATAAATCCAAAGGTTCCTTTGGCTGTCTCTGCCACTGTGTGGCACAGAGTGGCACAGTATGAGTTGTTTTCCCACTCTGATCTCCACTTCCCTTTCACGTTTTCCACTTTTCAAGACATGATCTCCCACTTAGAGAGATGTTTTTCATTCTTTGTTCTCGGGTCGTTCGTTGCCTTTAAACACACTTTGGATGGGTCCATCTTAGTAAGGTGGCTTGATCCAACAGTTCTGCCCTGCACTCCAGTTCATTAGAAAGGACTTTGTATTCATTTTCATGTGCTGAATGACACTGCTGAGTGTTGTCTGACTAGTTACTAACCCTTCCTGTAAATACATTTACTGTTTAACTTGGGCTAGAAAATAGGGGACATTATTGATATATCATAGCTTATTTGTAATCAGAAAAAAACAGTCTAACAATACCCAGTCATCTCTCTAGAATGGTCTTTCAAATCCCTCATGATTAATGAGGGATTCATTATTGATTAGTAAGCTGCCCTTCAGAAGCATCCTGTTAGTTCCCAGTAGAGCCTGGCTTTCGTTCCATGGGCTTTTTCTTCACAAAATTGGTCATTGTCCTCTTAATACTGAGCATTACAACTCTGGATATTCTCGTATGAATGAAAGTTTCTAGTCCAAGGGTATCCATTTATGGTTTGTAAATAATCCTTGTGCCAATTTTGTGCTTAGTAGTCCAGATCTACCTTAGAAAGGAAGCGAACCAGTGTGGACTGCCAAAAACAGCATCCCTGGGTTTCCCTGGGATCCAGGGGTGTACACAGACCAACTGGGACTCAAGGCAATGTGGTGGGACATGAGAGACATCTGCTGTCATAACTGTGCTGTGGACTGTCTGGTACTTTTAGTCTCCAGCATCCTCTGAAGTAACTGGTGGTGTGTGTCTTGTGGACGTTTGACATGTACAGATTTTGCTGAGTGGCGCACAAGGTCAGAAACTTGGATACTCCTTACCTAGTGTCCTGAGTTAAAAAGGGTTTTCCCCTGGAGTTGGAAAGGGGTTAACTCCAGGGGGGTAGTGTTTCTTGGTGTTGACCCAGTCAGCGCCTCTGCAAAATTAAAACATATCACACCAGACTGGAAAAGAAGGAGGATGACGTAGCTGGAAGAGAGGCAGCCACAGTCTGAGCCACGAGGAGGTAGGGGCCAGCGAGCCCTGCTGGGGGCCAAAGCCCCCAACCCCCTGGCTGGGGGCTGCAGGAGCTTGGAACAGTGTTAAACTGGGCCAAGTACTGTAGCTAAGAGCTGGAGGAAATTTTCTTGCTGTGAGTGGGCAGCAGAAGACGGAAAAGCGGCAGCAGAGACAGCACCAAATAGAGAACTGTGGCTGAGAGCCAAAAGAGATAGCAAGCAGTGAGATGGCACATAGCCAGGCTGGGAGATGCAGAGATGTACCTGCAAGGAGAGAGAGAGCTGGCAACAGAGCAGAGAAAACTCAGCAGAGACTGTTCTTGGGGTAAGACTGAATTACTTTCCCAAAACCCCTTGGAGACCCCTCTTAAAGAGAGGGAGTGGACTTCCATTTGAAGGGAGTCCTGAAATGCAGCAGCACCGGAGAGAGGAGCTAAGAAGCTCAGACACATTCTGAAGCTGGATCAGAACGGGCCGGATGGAATGCAGAGGAGGTGACCTTGCCCCCACTGCTGCTGCCACCCTGGCAGTTCGAGACAGAACAAAGGAGCTCTGGTAGGACACTTGGGGCAAAGACTGAACTGAGAGCTGCCCTAAATGTGCTGACTCAAAAGGAACTTGAATCTCCTGAGGAAGAGACCTTCACGGGATGCCCTGTACTTCGTGATATGACTGTGGTGAAGCAAGTTTTGTCCCTGCTTTGCAGCCCACGGGAGAGAGACCTTCGGTTGGAGCCGAAGGGCTGAGAGGGGTGAGAGAAGACCCCTTGTATTGTAATGGAGAGAGAAATTTTCCAGCTACAACAACTCCAGCTACGACTGCTGCATTGAAGAGGAGAGACACTGCTGCCCTGAAAGTGGAAAGGATCTTTCCTTCTTCCCTTCTGAACTTTTATTGGAGGGAGAGGAGGGACATGGTCTAATATAAATATTGCTTTACCATAGGAGAGATAGTTAGGATTGTGTATATAATGTGTTATAGTATTCATTTAAGTAATAATTGTAATATAATTCCCCCCATACTGAGTCTTCTGTTATGTCTGGAAAACCCTCTCACACTGAAACAAATTGTCGGAGGGCGGCTTGGACTTGGAAATTGGATTTTTGGGGGTCTCAAACTACGACACCTAGTAACTGCTTTTTACATCTTCAGTGTCTCTTGGCAAGTCCTATGGCAGTTAGTGCCCCAGGCTGACTATTTTGCATCAAAAAGCTTTTGTTGATTTTGAACTTACTGTCCTCTGGTTTTGTTCGTGGTCCTCCAGTTCTTCTGCTACAAGATCATGTGCTCCTTTCTTCTCAGTGATAGTCTTAATTCTGTATGTTTCCCCCCTCCTCTGCAATGTAAACAAGCATTCTGCTTCAGTTCCTCTTCCTAAGAGGATTTTTTTGTACCTGGTCTTTCCATATCTGTATGGTTAGTAATTCTGCTTTTAGAGATGTGACCAGCACCAGCTGCAGTGTGATAAAAGTGGGAGAGAACTACTGACGGATACCATATTCTGTAATGTCTTCTGTCAGGCTCTTTAAAGCTCAGATTTTATTTTCTGAGTGAATGCTTCTGTCAAGGCTGCAGCCATTCTCATCTGTTAATATCATTAGCGATGTAAATTGCACATGAAGTTGTAATTAATGAAGTCCTGTCTCTTGTCCCAAGGCTTGGTGTGTTAGCATGCCAGTGCAGGTGAGGAGTCAGCGTGTCTTCTGTAGAGACAAATGGTACCTCATGAGTCTGTTACATTCTTGTTCTATTCTCTGTTGTACCCCTGTTTTATTAGGATTAGAATTCTTTGTTAGGTCATATAAATACGAGTGGGCCTGTCAGCATGTTGTACTTCAATGTTCTCAAAAATGCTCGTGGCTTCTGGCTCTTCAGATTGCACAGTCACATAGGACTCATCTTTCCTCTTCTTTCCCTCCTTGAACTGCTCTGTGGAGGCCTGTTCCACGCATCACATCTGGACTCTCTTTGATCTGTGCCTGCTGCACAGCCTGTTGTTCCTGTGCACCTCTGCTTTCAGTCAGAGCTGGCAGCTACACACTTTTGCATCAGTATGGAAATGTCACCTGAGTGCTTGTTGGAGCACTCAGCTTAAGGAGGGGTCAGAAGGCAGAGGAGCAGTGCTGGGCTAGGAAGCAGAGCCTTGAAAAAGGTAGGAAAATACAGAAAAGGATAAGTGATAGAGGTAGGGGTAAGGAGCTCTGGTGAATGACCAGCATTCTGGAAGTGGGCTTGGGGGTTGTTTTGACATCAAATACAGATTAGGAAACAAAAAACAGACAGCAGCAGAGTATGGCAGAAATGCTGTGGAAAAAAGCTGTACGTGCAGAGAGCTTCTTTATCCAGGACAACTTAACCTCTTTTGCCTGCCTGCCACGTACTCATGCTCCTGTTGGAAAAAGAAATGGTGGGAAGTAGTTTCAGTTTGTTTAGGAAGTAGCTTTTGGCTTCAGTAATGGTTTGAGGTTCAGCAGTACCAAGTGCCTGGGTGCTGTCCTTGGGTCAACACAACCCCCTCCAGGGGTTGGCTGGGGCAGAGTGGCTATAAAACTGCCCAGTGGTGCTGGTGACAGCGGCTGGACATGAGCCAGGTGTGCCCAGGTGGGCAGGAAGGCCAATGGCACCTGGGCTGTACGAATCTCAGTGAGGGCACAGACCCAGGGCAGTGCCTTTCCCTGTGTTGGCACTGCTGAGGCACCTCCTCAAATCCTGGGGGCAGTTCTGCACCCCCCACAAGAAGGACATTGAGGGACTGGAGCGTGTGCAGGGAAGGGAACGGAGCTGGGAAGGGGCTGGAGCACTGGGAGTGGCTGAGGGAGCTGGGGGGGCTCAGCCTGGAGAAAAGGAGGCTCAGGGGGGACCTTCTGGCTCTGCAACCCCCTGACAGGAGGGGGGAGCCGGGGGGGGTCGGGCTCTGCTCCCAGGGAACAAGGGACAGGACAAGAGGAAACAGCCTCAAGTTGTCAGGAAATATTTCTTTACCAAAAGGGTTGTGAAACCCTGGCACCACCTGCTCAGGGAAGTGGTAGGATCACTGTTCATGTAGGGTTTTAAAAGACATGTAGACATGGTGCTTGGGGACATGATTTTGTGGTGGCTTTGGCAGTGCTGGGCTTATGTTGGACTTGGTGATCTTGAAGGTCTTTTCCAACCTAAATGATTCTGTAATTCTATTCTGTGATTAGTAACTGGACTGCATTCCCCTTCACTCTTAGGGCACTGTACTCATTCTAGAAATTGAGGGTGGAGAAGGGGCCTCTCTGCTGCCAGAAATGCCAACCCTTCAGGCTCCATTATGGGACATGCTATCCACTGCTCCTTTGGGCCCAGTCTCCAGCTGTCTCTCCTTCCTAACATCAGGTATATGGGAGCAGAGGGCCCCTGTTTCAGTTGATGCTCCCTCCCCAAATTGCAAATCTTGACTATTAGTGCAGTTTTTTCAGAAGGGTGGGAAAAAGGTTGTGAGGGAGGAAAGACTGTGAAAAGGGACGGGGTGGCACCAGCAGTGCAGTGGGCACTGTCCTGCGGCCCAGGGAACTACCTTGCTGCTCCTGCATGGCTGTGGTGCAGATCCCACCTCCACCGAGGTCCCAGGCTGTAGAACCTCTCCCTGGTGAACTGGCCGAGGTGGCCACAGAGCAGCAGTGAGGAACTGCTGGGGCAGCATCCGTGCTTACCCCCCAGCCGTGCTGACCTGGGTGTGCTGAGCCTGGCCATGCTGACCCCAGCTGTATGGACCTGCAGTGGCCGTGCTGACCCCAACTGTATGGACCTGCAGTGGCCATGCTGACCCCAGCTGTATGGACCTGCAGTGGCCATGCTGACCCCAG
>NW_020885096.1:160533-171828 GCF_003945725.1 Corapipo altera
TGCTGACCCCAGCTGTATGGACCTGCAGTGGCCGTGCTGAGCCTGGCCATGCTGAGCTGTAGTGACCGTGCTGACCCCGGGTGCACAGAGCTGCTCCCACGCTGACAGCAAAGCTCGGGAACACAGCGGGAATCTGCCACGTGCTGCTGTCCGGCACTGCCACCCTGAGGCCTCCAGCGTACAGAGCCCGCCTTTACAGACGTGTTCACGTTAAAACTAGTGGAGAAGATGGGGGAGAGATGGACCCTGGCTTTGCCAACCAGCTTGTCTCGAAGCACAGGTCTAGACCACAGGAAACCCAAGGAGAGGAAGGAATCAGTTTTACTGCATGTTAGATCAGTGAGAGTGAATTGGAAGAGCTACAGAACAGGAGAAAAGATTTGCAGGCATACAGAGGTGTGTAGGTTGGCAATGTCATTTTAAACGTTGATATCAAACCTAGATATTAGAAATAATCTGACGTATTATAGCAAAATGTGTAAAACATTTTCTGAAAAATACGAATGGGAGGATGATTGATGTGTATAACTGGGGGAGGTGATTATGACTGTATAAAGCTCCTTATGATCTTAAAGATGCTGAAATGATTTGGGCACAGTGTTCACCAGTCTCTAAAAGCAGTGGCTGTCTCCTTGGCAACAGGAGGGCATGTGTCTGTTCCCATGGCAATGGACCAAGGCTGCTCAGGGAGGCTGTGCAGAGCTCAGCAGCAAAGGCTCCCAGCTCTTTGTAGTTCATACCTGGAGCAGAGGCTGTTGGCACATTCACGTGCTGTGATCCTGCATCTGAAAAGGAGTGAGCTGCAATAATGTGGTACTGTTCCTGCTCCCTATGTAAAACAGATTGTGTTGTTCCATCTGAGGAGTTCCTAACTGAGTCCCTAATTGCCAGCATTAAAGATTTCTTTGCAGCCCTCCATAAGAAAAGCTGGACTTTTGTTATCCAGAGAGGCATCAGAGAGTGTCTGATACTGATTCTTTCAAAGGAGTGGACAGACAAATCTGAAAAACAGGAAAAAAAGTAAATGCAGGGTGTCTGCGTCTCAGCAATCCTTTCTGGTGTCTGAAAGGAGAAAAGGAGAACTGTGCAGAGGCACTGACAGGTCTACCTGCACAAGATCCACCACATAAGAACTGCTAGTACAGTGAAAAAATTATGTGTAATAGGCACCACTTCTAACCCCCCCGATGCTCTTCTAAGGGAGCAAATTTATATTTAGCAGGGACCAGAAGTATGATGCAAACATGGTTTGATGTTTTTATCTTTTTTAAATATGAGGCGTGGGATGCAGAAGCACTATGGGAACAATGATCATTTCAAAGAGATGAACTGGGAAAATTATTTTAGAAGTAGCATTTTGCATGTGTTTCTATGCATTTCCTATAGGTATTACTAAGCAGTGTTTGTTTTAATTTTTTTTTCATCAACGGCCTGCTTTTCATTCCAGTAGCTTCTTCCTAGTCCTGCATTAAAGGATAGCAAAATAGAAATATATTTACCTTCATTATGCTACTGTTTTGCCCCCTGATACCTACCTGTTAAGGTAAAAAGGATTTTCAGTTGCTGTTCCTGAACTGGCATATATGCTTCCAGGTAAGGGCATTCTAGGTGTTTTATCTTTGCCTCGTCTCTGCTCCAGTCTTGAGGCTGCAGTTCCTCCCGTGAATCAACTGCATGTTCACTGGGCAAGCTGACTGAATTTCTCCTAATGCTTAAATCTTTCCTGAGAGGAATCATAAAATCATAGAATGGTTGAAGTTAAGAGGGACCTCTGGAAACAGTGTGGTCCAGCCTTCTTCCTCTGAGCTGGATCAGCATGAACAACTTGCTGAGTATCAAGTTCAGTGAACTTTTGAATATCTGCAGGGATTGAATGAAGTTAGTCTCTGGGCCACCTTTTTTAAGTAAAAACCTGTCCAGCTGGTTTAAACATTCCCTAATCTTGTCTTCCTTCACCTAGGGCAAGTCTTCCTTGCTCCAGACTTTCTTAGTTGTCTCAGAAGCCTGGGATTTTTGATGGCAAATCTTGCCAGTAAAGAAAGAGGCAAAGAAGGGATTCAGTACTTCAGCCTCTTCTGTGTTTGTTCTCAGCAAGTCCCCTCCCAAGTAAGCCCACATTCTTCCATGTCTGTCTTTTACTGCTGCGATATTTGTAAATGCTTTTCTGCCTGCCCTTCCTGTTCCTCACCAGATTCAGCTCCAGGTGGGCTTTTGTTATCCTAATTGCATCCCTGCATGCTTGGACAGTGTATTCATCCTGAGTCACCTGTCCCTGTTTTGGCCTCTTGTAATGCTTGAGCTCAGTCAGGAGCTCCTTGTTCATGCATGCAGGCCTCCTGCTGCTTTTGGTTATTTTCCTGCCTGTGGGGTGAAGCAGTCTAGAATTTGGAGGAGGTGATCTTTGGAAATCAACTAGATCTCCTGGAACCCTCTTCTTTCCAAGGCCATAACTCAAAGTCAGATCCCTGAATAGGTCAAAGTCTGCTCTCCAAATGTCTAGGGCTGTGATCCTGTTTTCTACCCTGCTTCCTCCTCTTGTGTTCTTGAAATGCTCCATCTCGTGGTCCAACCAAGGCTGCTCTGGACCCTCACATTCCTGACCAGTTCTTGCATGTCCAGCAGGCCACCTGTCCTTGTCTGCTCTTCAGTCATCTTCAGTGTGTCCCAGAAGCCTCAGGGATTGCTTGTGCCTCACTCTGTTATCCCCGCAGCAGATACTGGAGTGGCTGAAGTCTCCCATGAGGACCACAGACGAAAGATTGTGAACTTGGGGATTTTTCCTGCTGTCTGTGGTCTCACTACTTCATCTGCAGCAGGTGGTCCAGAGCAGACACCCACCACAGCATACGTGTTAGTCTGCCTCCTAACTCTGGCCCTACCTCTGGCCCTGAGCTCTCAGCTGATTCTCTGTCCATGCCAAGGTGGAGCTCACTCGGCTGAAGGGTGGCTCCCCCTCCTCGCCCCCAGCCTGCCCTTCCTAGAAAGTCTTGTCTTCAGCCATCACAGCACTCCTGTCCTGTGCTGTGATTTTAGTCACCTTGGAATTCAGTGCATGTTCAGGATGGAAAGGGGTCAGAGAGAGCATCAGTGACAGTGTGTGGATGACTGGAAGCTTCCTGTGAGGAGGGAGAGGTGGGCTGTCACTCTGGGAGCAGACATTGTACTGTTGTTGTAGGAATCAACAGAACACATCACAGCTTCACCAGTCTGAAGAGAGGGAGTGAGGGCTTTCTGTCCTCCAGCGAGAGGGAAATGACAGAAAGAGCATTTGACTGCTTCCTGCTCTCTCACGTGCTTTGTTGCAGGGAGGATCCTGACCATTTTTATTCTGGGAGACTGCAACAGGATCAGGAGCTGAAATACTAAGTATTTGAGCTATATGTCATCCATTCTTTACCAGCTCCCAGACAAAACACTCATTTTCTGGGTGTTCTTCAGGGTTTTGTCTTGTTTGAAATGTCAGAGAACTGTGTCCTGCAGGCAGGCAAGAGGGTTCACAGCACTGGTCTTTTGGTAGACAAATGGAGTTGAAGTATAAGGGGAGATCAATGCTAAGCCTTAAAATAAGGCCATAACAAGAGGTGTAGGTCTGCAACTGATTTTTTATTAAATTAATTCTCATGGGGAATTGTGACTATTGACTCTTTGGACAAGACAAGGCATCCTGGAGTTGAGTGGCATGAGAAGTGTGTGGCAAAGCAGGTGCAGGGCATGGTAAAATCAGCAAATGCATCAGGCAGAGTGATACAGAATTGGGCCTTTTTAGTCCTGTTATTGGCATTTAGACAGTTTCAGAGCAAATTTTTGCCAGTGGCATTCCAGGTGAATTTAAATCAGAGTGAAAAAAGTATTTGCCAAGTTCAGAAAAGACAGAATTGCAGTGGTGTGATATGCAATGGCAGGAGCTTGAACTGGGGAAAGGAAGGATTGACTCAAATAGAAGGAGGTGGAGAAACTGAAAATTAAAAAAGGAGTAAGTGTTAAGAAAAAATCAGCCAAGAGGAATTGTTGGTAAAGATTGGATGCAGTAAGAATCAGTTACATGATAGACAAAAGAAGTTTTTCTGAAGAACAGAAATACAACAAGCTTTTTTTTGTGTTGAATATTTCTTGGGCAAGATTCTGCTCCCTGTATTTCTTATGGTTGGAATAATAGTGATTAAGCTTCCATTACAGAAACTTTTCACTAATTTTTTAAGTTTGTTTTGTGCTTGTTTAGATTAGGTGAATACCCTAGTGGAAATTAATGTTCAAGATCTTAACTAAAGGAATTTAAAGAAATATTTTTTTTTAATTTTCATGGTATCTCAGACTTTTAACTAATAATTTAGAAAGCCTTTCTCTATATAACCCTAGCAGAGATTTATGTGCTATTATTTGGCATCATATTTATAACTAACACTCAGTGTTGCTGTATCATATGTCCATGTACCAGCTTGGCTGTGGCACTGGAGCACTAGAGAATCTCTTTGAAGAAGGAACCATAGTTATTTCCCAAGAGAGAACAGGGTACTCAAAATCCCCCACAAGTGTGTTGTTTCTATGGTTTCAAGTTGCAGGCTGGGTGTAAATTGATCAGAAAACAGGTGCCAAGGATGGGGTGCACAGGGTAGGAATTTGGTGGCTATTCCAAACAAGTGTAGCCAGACAGCTGCCGTGCCAAGTCCCTGCCTGTCGGGATGACTGGTGCTCTCTGTTCCACTGGGCTCCTTCTATTTCCATCTGTTAACTTCATCTGAGAGCTCTAAAGGTCAGAGACTACACTGTTCTTAGCTGTACCTCCTCATACTCTCAGGCATCAGAAGCTACTGAATTCCAAGAATGGGAGGAATTGTGACATGTGGCAGAGGATGTGACATAAGGTAGAACACACCCCCCTTCTCCCTCTGACAGTTCATGGCCACGCGCAAACAAGCCCTTCTGCTGTGCAAGTTCTCCACCCTAAACTTTTGTTTTGAAAAGCACTGAATGCCATAATGATTCAGCTTATGTTTCTTCTGCCTGTGTTTCTTCTACACGTGTTTTGAAGCTGATTTAACAAGTAACTTGTTCCCCCACTCATGCGCCCTGTCATTCCAACGTGCTGTTTCCTGGGGTCACACACAGTGTGTGTGTTGCTGTGACCCCATTGCTGAGGGCAGGCTGTTGCTCTGAGCTGGGAGCTGCCAGCCCACTGTGCCTGCATTCTGGTGAGGGAGACAGCAGACAAACTGCTGTGCTGTGCTGGAGCCAGACGGTTCCACTGCTGCCAAACTCTGTCGCTCAGAAGGAGCCTCAGTCGAAAGCCCAGCTGGAGCCCAAGCGCCGTGATTGTGTCTTGGTGCCACAAACTGCTGTGCTCTGTATTTATGTACGGGTTGAATGGACTCTGAAAAGATTAGCAAACCATCCTACCTGCTCAACAGACATAGTGCAGTTCTTCTACCTCAGGATTTATCTTCCACCACCAGCTTGAGTTTTTCCAGCTTAAATCTCCTGTCTAACATTTTAGGCCCAGTCGAGGGGGTTTTTTATCCTCTGTCTTGGCTGGCTGTGAAACTTCTCCAAAATCTTCTTGTGAGGATTTAATCTGCATGTCTTTTACTTCCATCTCTTAGATCTTTGAAGACAGTAAAACAATCTGTGTGTAACAATCAGTTGGAGTCCTTAGTAGCCACTTTCCTTCCACTCGTTTTTATTATTTTTTTATAACCTTTCAGTAATGTTACATACAAATTACATACAAATTATGTTCCTATTAAGAATTTCAGGCATATGATGATGTTTTACTATATTGCCTTTAAATCACATTTGCCATTTCCCAGTGGCTGCAATTTCCAAAGCCATTGATGTTTGCTGTAATCAGGTACCATTTGAGATTGACTTTTTTGGAGTAACCTGTTTGTAATTGTTGCAATTATTCTGCCAAATAAAATAATTTAAAAAGACATTTGTGCTTGTCTGGCAATGCAGTTTTTTTATGATTACTACTATTCCTTGCTCTTAATTCCACCATGCTCTAAGGCTGATGTGGTTGTATTCCCCCATTAATTGTTCCACCAGTGCAGTTGAAGTGTGAGCTAGATTTATGAGACAGTCCATGCCAAGATTGCTCTGTTTTCCTTCTTTGGTTCTGTGCTTTCTCCAGCCTCCTAGTGCTCAGTTCTTATGCAGCTTTGCATATTAATACATCCTTCAGTCTATATTTACTTACTATTGATTTGCTTAAACTATAGACACTTTTCAAATTATTTTCAGTGAGAATGGGACATAATTCCTAACATTACTAATATTAATCAAAACGGACTTTAAATTTGTTTTTCCTGACAAACAGGCAGTCCTGTAGGTTTTCTTAAAATACAGAAGGACAAGAGTACTAAAGGCAGTTGCATTTACTTGATCCTAAGTCCATGCAAGGCTAAAGAATGATTTTTAAAAGAGAAAATAACTGAGCACAAGGAGCATGTGCATGAAGAAGCATCCTAAGTTTATTAACCTACTCTTTCTTAGATAACTAATTTTCTACACAAAGGAATTAATGTCTTAGTTATCTAGACTTGGGTGAAGCCTTTGATACAGTGCTATCTGAAAATCTGGCTGAGACTCAGAAGAGAGGTAATAGCAGAACTGCAGCATAGGTATGGAGCTCAGTAAAGAAGGCACAAAAGACATTGCAGTTTCTTCAGGATCTGCCTTGGAATTGATGTAATTTAATATTTTCAGTAATGCCCACAACACAAAAATAGGCAATCTAATAACTAAATTTGCTGATGATGCAAAATAGATAGGTATAGTTACATGGGGAGAACCACTTGACTCTCAACTGCACAAACAGAAAGCAGCTGGTATCTGGTGGTTGGGGTCCTGTCCCAGGAGTCAGCACTGTACACAAGATGTGGTCTAATGGCAGTGATTAGGAAGGAAGAACAGCCCAGTACATCAGTCCATGTGCAGGAGAATGCGAGGTTGTCACTGCCGGGGTGCTGTGGAAGGCAGCTGTGGGCCTAGAGAGGTTTGGAAGATTTCTGCTGGTGAGAGAACTGTTAATGCCACACAAGGATGTGGCCTGGAGATTGGAGGTGCAGTTCTGTCTGCTCTCATTCTAGCCAGGTTAACTGGGACTGACAGGAAAAAGGCTGATGGAACGATGAGAAATGGGCACTCAATTTTAAGAGAACAAATAACAGTTTCACTTGTTTAGTCTGACAAAAGGAGGAGTCGAGTGTGGGTGTGACTGCTGTGTAGAAATGCTTCAAAGCATAAACATCAGACAAAAAATTAACCATTAAGGATAACGTTGGTAAAATAATAAATGGAAATAGAAGAATTCATAGCAGCTGTCCCCTATGAATTTAAAGTGCTGTGCAATAAATTTATGTCAGAAAGGGTTATATGTGACATGGTTACTATTGATTATACATAGAATCAGAGAATCCTAGAATGGTTTGGTTTGGAAGGGACCTTAAAGACCATCCAGCAGATCAGGTTGCTCCAAGCCTTGTCCAGCCAAGATTTGAATACTTCCAGGGATAGGGCAGCCACAGCTTTTCTGGGCAGCCTGTGCCAGGGGATCACCACCCTCACAGGGAAGAACCAGCAGTTCCCAGTTGCTGACCCAGTGGTTCCCTCAGCTGTTCCCTGTCAGTGAATGACAGCAGTTGAATCCTTTATGATGCTCTTACAAACATACCCCAAGGTCATCAAATACAGGGAAGATACTTTTTGGACTAGGGACAGTTAGTTTGGAGGTAGTTGTTGATAGGCATTTTCTCTGCTCCACCAGGATTTCCCACCAAGAATTCCTCTATTTCCTTCACTTTTGAAAAACTGAAATCCATACTGCCAACTCTTCTCCTTCCAGGACCAAAGTCTTCCTACTAACCTCTCACACTCAGCTCTGCCCTGCCCTAGGTCAGCAGATGGGCACTGTGGCCTTGCCTGCAGAGCTCTGGTTCTTTGCTCAGGTGTGTGAACTGTGCATAGCTGTCCCTGCACAGGCTGTGTAAAGGAGGTTTGTTGAGCAGGGAAAAGTGGAGGGAAAGGAAATAGGGCTGGACAGCTTACCATGAGGTCATGCAGAATTGTACAGTTGGCTAAAACACAAGTATGATTGATGACATGATAATTCTGATGACTCATTATTTTGCATCCTACAATATTATCTATATATTTCCATCTTCTGGTATCCCTGCTGTTGCCTTTGATTACTTTTAAAATGGTCAGGAGGTAAATTTGTCATTATCTCTCTACCTCTGCAGCATAATGTTTGGAACCTCTGGAGACTGAGACAAACAGTTTTCTTTGCCCTCACTTATTCATTTTTTTGCCTTTATTTCAAGTCTTCTTTCCTTCTTGATGTGTACTGCAAATTGCTTGTGTTATTTCTTCATTGCAGATAAGATTTTAGAAACAGTGGAAAGGACTAACACAGAAAGAAGGGTCTGTGGGACAGTGATGCAAGATCTGGGAGTCCAGGAGAGAGGAAAAAGCCTCAGTATAAAAGCTGTATGGCACTTGGGAATCCCCAAAGGATAATTGGTAGCACTCTGCATATGCGTATTGCTCATTCTTACATTGCCATTACAATCAGATGTGTACTTTTTCCCCCCCCAAAAATGTAAGGGACGCTTTTTGATCAGTTTAGATTTTTTGCATGAGATCTGTGAAATCTGTCTAGGGAAACTACTCTGCATAGAAAAAAAAGGCTTATCTTTGTCTTATGCAATTCCATACAGTTTCCATCTGGTCCTTTGTCCTGCCCCAAGTCAGAATTTACACCACCTACATTACTCTGGACAGATGCTAGTCTAACCCGTTCTTGAAAGATCTTTGGCAATGGAGATTCCCATCCTTGCTGGACAAACTATCCCAGAACATCTCTAGTGTCACTGTTGTGCTGTTCCTTAATATTGAACATAAATCTCCCTGGGAGAAATTTTAATTCATTATTTCCCGTACTGGGTGTATGGGGAGCAGCTCTTCCCTGTATTTGCAGCACCCTTTTGGATACCTAACGACTGTTGTTTTCTCTTTATTTTTTGGGCCTAGCAGTTCTTGTCACTTACTGTTCTCCCCTGAACCATGCTGCTGTCTCCCACATTTCCTCTAATGCACAGAGATGCAAGTGCAAAGGCTCGTCTGGTTGGGACACTGACAATTAATACCACAACAGGATTGCTTTGGAAGAGTTCCTCTGCAATTCTGGCAAAATTTAATTTGCAGCCTCAGGGAAGTGTTGAGCTGGGACAGCTTGTGCCCTAGAGAGCTCAAGGGATGCAGGGAAGGAGGAGAGACAAAATGAGGAGAAAAAGAAGAATCTAGAGTATCGTTGACACTGCTTAATGCTGCCACCAAGGGGATGAGAGCAGTGGGGCAGCATTCCTGCAATTCCTGCTCTTCTGTGGGCTTATCTGCTTATTTTGTGTCATTGTCGTATTGATAACTCACATTTAGTTTATGATCTATTATATCCACAGATATTTCTTCGGAAAAAAACCTCTTCAGCCAATTTTTCCCCATCTTCTGTTTAGACAGTTGTTGATTTCTATTCTGATGTGCAACCTTGCACTGTTTCTGATTGAACTGTGGTTTGAAAAAACAGGACATATCTCCAGGTTCTCAGGATTTTAATTTAAATAATCTCTTGTAGCAAACCTGTAACCCTTCCAAACCGTATGTTGCTAGGAAATTTAATAAGCATGTTCTCTAGTTGATTATCTGTACTGTTCATGAGCATATTGAGTAATTTCGAACTCAGGAATAAGTGGTCATTTCTTTAGACTAAGCAGAGCCTCAATCTTCGGATATTTTCTGTCCGGTTTCAGCATGTTTTCTGTGCCATATTGCATCAATTCCAAAACTGTTGGGAATATTTTAAGTTTCAGTGAACAGAGCGCTGCTGACTTTAATGAAAACTGGATGAGGGAAACCATGCCTGCTTAAGGAAACCAGCACCTTCATGTACTTCTGTAACTACCCACAGATCAAAAAATTGCAAACAGCTGCAAGTCTGTGTCCCTAAAACAACAACTTGGTTCTTCTCTTTTCTAACCTGACCATTGTAGTTTAACAGCCTGAAAAGCCTTAATAACAGCACAGAAGTAAAACCAAAGCACACACACCCAGGAGACCAGGTGGGGCCCCAGGAGGTACTGAGGAAGGATGTCAGCCTTTCTCTGAAATCAGACAGGCTGGGAACATGGCATGAAGTGAGCTGGTAGTGATCAGCTGGTAGTGACCTGCTGGTAGTGACCAGCTGGTGGCATGAACTGACCCCAGTGCTTGCTCAGCCTCCAAGAACCAGTGGAGGAACGTGAGCCTTGTAGGGAGCCCCATGGCACGGAGATCTTCCAGGCCAGAGATGGCTGGGAGCTGCCAGGATACTTGCAGCAGTTGGGGAAGACTTGGGTTGAACCATGAACTTTTTTAAAGAACACTGACAATTATTTCCTACAGTTGTATGAAAAAAAAATGTTGGGAAAATAGGAAAACATTTTGAAATTAAATTATATGCTGTTTCTCTTAACATGGGAGAAGACATTCTTGCACTGTAACCTTTACCCATTTGTGCAAATGCCTGGCACAGTAGTTTTCCCGGACACTATTGTGGAGGGTGGAAAAATCACAGGAAATGGGTTTCATTCTCAGCTAGGTGATGTTGGGCAAGTCACTTCCATCCATTTTTGTACCTTATTTTCCATTTGCAAAACAAAAGAGCTGTTTCTACTGATTTATTTTCTAAAGTACTTGGAAAACTAAAATCATACTAAGTTAGAGCTGAGTTTTTATTACTACATGATTTTTTTTTTTTTACTTTTACGCAGTCTATGGCTAAAGCAAGTCGTTTTATTTTAATGTCTGGCCTTGGAATTTGACGCTCCAAGACTGTGTTTATTCGATGCCTGTTAAGAACAACCAGGTAGATTACAATACATGTTGTATGGTCGGTGTTCAGCTGAGATTCGTAGCAGATGTCCTCCTGCTCCAGGAAGCAATCAGTGCCTGTCGCCGGAGATGGGGCAGCTGCGGCTCATTGTTGTATCTAGTGCTGAGGAGAAAAATAAGAAAAACCCGCAGCCGAGCGCACGCCCCGGCGGGGGGACAAAGGGCCGGGGCTCCGCGCCTTCGTCCGTCCCGGGAACCGCCCAACCCCGCCCTGTCCTGCACGGCCACGGCCCGAGCTCCTTCTCCGGCGGCGGCGCGGCCCCAGCCCCGCTCCCGGCCCCGACACGGCCCCGCCGGGCGGTGCTGAGGGTTAAGGCGCCGAAGGGGTTAAGCCGCTCCCGCCCGCGCGTCCCCGCCGGCCTGCGCTGACCT
>NW_020885096.1:172228-222060 GCF_003945725.1 Corapipo altera
GGCGGCAGAGCGCGGGGGGACGCGAGGGGGGACCGCGCGCCGCGCCGAGCTCGGAGCCGCCGCCGCCGCCCCTTCCCGCGCCGGGCGGGCGGGGCCGTCACGGTGGCTGCCGGCCCGGAGCCGCTGCGGCCCCGCCGTGGTACCATTTCGCGCGGTGAGGGTCCGCACGGCGCCCCACGAGCAGGGGAACAGCCGCATCCGCACAGGCCCGGGCCGGTGACCCGCCCGCCCGGACCGCCGGCCAGTGCAGCCTGTGAGGACAATGCACGGCGTCTGCCGGGAGCAGGGAGGGGGCTCACACGATGGGAGCCAGCATTTCTGTGTGAGTCTGGGATCTAAAAAACATAGCCGATGCCGGCCCGACACTGCCTTGCCAGCCGTGCTGGCGTCCTTGCCAGCCGTGCTGGCGTGTAGCATCGCCAGCATCAGAGTCATTTAGGTTGGAGAAAACCCTTCAGATGAGTTAACCCAACATTACTACGTCCACCAGACACATAGCAGTTGGTTCCAGATTACACGTGCCTTTAGTTCAGCTAGAACTGCAGGAATAGTTGTAGCACTGAATAAGGCCATGTTACTTTGCTTAGCATGTTCCTTATGAGGGGCTGAGAGGGGGAACAGTGCCCACCCTCCCAGAATTTCTGTGATTCCTATGGGTGTTGCCACACAGTAGCACTTGGATTGGGGTGACCCTAAAAATCAATGGAGCTCGCTGTCTCATCCCCATGTGCAGAAGGCCATGTGATCTTCATGGCTTGCACTTCACTGCTGGACAATGCAGTGTCTTTTCCGTGCTTGTTTTTATTACTGGCTGAGGGCAGAATTTTATTTATTTGTTTCAGATACGACTCTCTTCTGTTTGCAGTCTTGCCAGAAAAGTCACAGCCCCCAGACAAGAGTTTCAAGCAGAGGAAGAGAACAAACCCCTCTTGTAACCTGGCAACATGTCGCCCGTTGCTGTGCTAGGCAGGCCGCGGAGCATCGGCCCCTGCGAGCCGTGGGCACGGGGAGCTGTGGGAGCTGTGGGGAGGCAGAGCGGTGCCCCAGGCCACCACTGCGGGCTCGGCCATCATGGAGGAGCTGCGCTCTGCTCATGGAATGGCCGCCGTGCCGCCAGCGCCGCGCTCGCCCCCGGCCCTCCAGGGCCGCACGGGGGGGTGTCTGCTGGTCTCTTCCCCCTTCCCCTGGGTGGCCCGTGGGCTCCGTTCCAAGCAGCTTCCTGGGATGCCACACGCTGTTGTGCAGGGCTTTGTGTGACAATCGGTGAGCTGCTCATGTCTCACGGCAGCTGTGGTGTTAATAGTTTGTCCGTGCCTGTCAGTCACCTGGGGTCTCTCATGGATCTGTCGCAGTGGTACCAGGGCATCCCGAGGGCGGTCACTGGAGAGCGGCGGTGGGCGCGGGAGCACGGAGGCGAGTCGGGAGCTGTGCCGCCATGCTGCCCCCGGCCCCCTCCCTCCGCCGCTCTCACACTCTTTCTTTCCCCTCGCTCCCACATGCTGTCCCCTCCCTGTTCCCAGCTCCTGCCTCCCGCTGCTTCTCTCTCTTGTCCAGAGGGGTTAGTTCTCGTCTCTCATGCTGGAAATGCTGCCAGCAAATGTTTCTGTGTGCTGCCTGCCAGGTCCCTGGGGAAAGGGCCTGGAAATGCAGTGCGGGAGGAGCAGTGGGAGCAAGGGAAAACCATTGTTTCTCACTGCTCGCCTGCTGCATTTTCTAGTGGGAAAACGTCTCTGTGAGGTGCTGAGCTATGTCACTGCTGGAGTTGCCCCCTCCCCCTTCCTCTTGCCCCAGAATTTCCTATCCCCAGTGCAGAGGAGGAGAGGCTGCAGCACCACCATGGAAAAGCTGAGATGTGTTTTCAATTTGCCTCCTGCTTATCTCTGCTGTTTGGACAGAGAGGTTTAAAAAGCTGGATTTTCTGTCCCTGCAGAGTAAACAGACAGAGCCCGGCAGCACAAACTATTTCTGGCTTATCAGTGGAGGAATGCAGCAGCTGAGGCTGAGTGCGAGTGGGCCGTCAGGAAGGCCCTGAAGGGGCCCCCTCCCCACTCCGCGCTATTAGAAGTGTGAGAGCCCAGCAGGACTCAGAGGGGAGAGTTGGAGAAAAAGGCAGAAAAGGGAAAGAAAGAGGAAGAGAGAGAGTGAGAGAGGCTGAGCAGACCCTGATGGCTACAGACGAAGTTACAGGAGGGGCTCGCAAAGCTACGAAAAGCAAACTTTTTGAGTTTCTGGTCCATGGGGTGGTGAGTCGGGAAAGTTAGTGAGCTGGCTGGCTCTGAATAGAGGGATGAGTGGAAACTGGAGGCTCTGTGCTGGGCTGGATCGGCTCCTGCTGTGTGCTCCTGGGGTGCTGGTAGCTGCCTCACCAGGAGAACACTGGGGTCTGTGGAGCCCCCAGCATAGGCACTGATTCATTGATAATATAGGCTTGTGTCTGGGGGGATGTGTGCTGTGCTTTTTGCTGTGATTCTCCATGAATGGCGAATAGCATGCTTTTGAGTCTGATCATGGTGCAGAATCTGCACTGGATCTAACCCAAATGGGCTTGTAGGACACTTTGTTCTGTAATCAAACTTGTGTTTTGAAAAACAATTCTGATGAAAGCCTGATGAAGCCTTGTGGTGCTGCCTCTGGTTCTTGTCTCCAATCTTGGCTCGTATGTATCCTCTGGCTACTTAACAGGTGACTTTCAGGGGCTTGAAGAGATTAGCTCTGCAGATCTGTAACAGTCTATGGGAACTCACCCACGAGAGAATTTCAGGGTGCCATGCTTAATTAAAGCAATCCTTCATGTCTTTAAAAATGTTCCAGTTTATGTTTAAGAATCAGGTCTTCGATCTCCATTTAAGGGGAAATGCTAACCCTGTTTTGCTGCCATTGGAAACAATGTTCTTTAAATGACTCTTGTGTTTGAGAGCAGTCACCATTTATAACATTTGGATTTTTGGTATTGATACACATTTAACAAATAAGGCTGTCAAAGAGCCCCAAGGAATGCAGATATTGTTTGAATACTGGTAGTCCCCCGTGTTTCTCTTTTGAGGAATCCGGCACCTCCTGTGACACCTTTTTGAAGACATCAGGTGGGGGGGCTCTTGTGCAGAGATCACAGAAGTCTGTGGCGCTCACGGCAGGCTCCCGAGTTGTCTCCACGATTCAGGCTTACTCCAGCTGTGCAGGATTTTGCACGTGTCCTGCAGATCCTGGATATGGTGGGACTTGAAAGGCTAAGAACTTTGAGGTGGCATTCTGTGTTGGTGAGAGCCGTGGAGAGGTGATGTGGTGCCAGTGCACAGGACAGCCTGGTGGCTCTTCGGGGCTCATGGAGGGCAGGTGTGCAGGTGGGAGCAGTGGGTACATGTGGGTTCATCAGGGTGGTCTGGATCAGGATGGCTGTATCTGGGCAGAACCATAGGAAAGTTGTGAGTGTGGCAGATGGGATGGCTTTGCCTTTTCCAAAGTTTCTCTTGACATTTGCCCACCAGTGATCTTGTTTAGCATCAAGAAGAGCGGCAAAAATAGTTATGTGAATCTGCTTATTCCACATCTAGCTGGGCTTCATGTGAAAACAGCACGGAAACCTCTTAAGCCTGGGAAATTTTAATTTATAACAGAATGAATATAGCAGAACTCATTTCCATTACTTATTTGGATGCCAGGAAAGTCTGCCTTTTCTGCCCTGGGAGTTTCGTTGCTAGTGGCATCTTACTTGAATGTATGTGTTAGCCTGGAATATCTGCATGTGTTTGTCATCTTCCTGTTCCTTGTTGCTGAGGCTTCTTGGCTGTTATTCTGGGGCCTGAACATCTCTTGTATCACCCTCTCTTCCATTAGCATCTCCCTTAATTCTGCTTTGTTGCCTGGTTTGTTCTTTCCTTTAGTTTCTTCCTGAGCTCAGGTTCATTTTGATCATAGCAGGGGTTGGGGTACTCACTCTTCCATTATTTAAAAAAGATGAAAAAAGCTATAAGTTCATTTTATCTCTTCAGGCCTTGTGTCCTACCAAATTAGAGAATCTGCCATGCCAGCCAGTACCTTGAGTTTACATAGTGCTGGCTCCTGCATTTAATTACCACCCAAAGTGTGTCAACATCTGAATTAATTCCTTGAAAAATCAAGTTACATAGCAAACTTTAGTGGAATTCCTTGGAGTCAGATTCTGCTCTAATTTCAGGGACCAGTCTTCTCTTGAAATGACTTACTTTTATTCTGTCTATGATAACATTATTTAATTTGATTATTGAAAATTATTTTCTTTACCCCCTCAAAAAATCTGGAGAAGCAAATAATGGTAGAATGTTGAGAGAAATATTTTTTGCCCTGTGGGCACTTAAATGAACAGGGTAATTCTGCAGCATTTCCTAAGGGCAGTCAGCTTCTGGATTCACTTGATCTTTCTGAAAACATATGTTCCTTTGGTAAGGTCACTTTACCCTTTGCTCTTGTGCACCTGATCCTGCCTTTGTTCTTTTCTATATTGCCAGCTTAGAAGATGTCTTCTTCCTTGTTTGTCCCAGGCAAATAGGATCCCCCTGAACGGTGAAATCTCTTAACAGTTAAAAATCTCAAGTTGGATGCTTCATTCTCCTCCTGCTGGAGTCGTTGATAGTTTGTTACACCTCTAGTTAGCACTTGGGCTCTTAAAAAGGTTAAATATCTTTCAGTTATTTATTTTTATAGTACTTTAAAGTGTTTTTTACTCCTATTTCGTTGTTTTGCACATTGTTTTTGTGGGGAGAGAATCTTTTTTCCCCAAAGGCTTCATCCTGTATTTTGTTCTTTTTTTCCTTCTCTATTTCTAGCATTTTTATGGATAAATATGGCTTTAATCACCTCATTTATGTTGATTTATCTCTATTGATGCATTTTCTGCTATCCAGTAGTACCTTTCAGGCAGTCTTTATGACAGCTCTCTAGGTGTCCAGCTGTTGCCTTATATTTTGTTGACTAAGTTATGAATTTTTCTGCAAGCCATTCCTTTCCTGTTTCCTCTATCCCCTAGGCCCTACCATAGGCCTCACTGCTGGCTGAATCCCTTCAATGGATCCTACCTTTGTCTCCCTCCCACCCCCATCTTTTTTTGTTTCTTTCTTTTGTTTTTTTTCTTACTCAAACAGGTATCTGCCCGTTTAGCCCTGGGAAGGTCCACGGTGCAGGTCTTGTCAAAGCTCTTGTCCAGACATCTGTGCTCTTATGACTCGATTGCAGCCCCCTTCCTTCCCTGAGTGCCCTGTGCTGGTGACCTTGCCTGTGTCATCTGCACACAAGACCTGCTGAGAGGTTCGTTTTCTTGTCCTGTTGTTGTGACCTTTTTAATCTGTTTCTGTGTCCTTTTTCGGTTCCCACTTTATCTTCCTTCCGAAGCCAATCTTCTTGCCTTTTATTCACCAGATACCCCTGTAAAGGTCTGTGTCCCTCTGTTAACTATCAAGTCATAGCTGTATTTACAATGTACTTGCTGTCAGTTCAAATCACCTTCTTTTTCCCATAGTCATCTTGGTCTTTGTCCTCTGTGCTATGCTTAGGAAGCTCTCTGTGGTAATATAAGTCCTCGTCCATATTTTTTTTCTGCTAATAGGTGTTATTTCATGGTTCCTGCTAATCTCTACAGTTTAATATTAGTTACACACCAAGATTGCTAATGCATACAAATCTGTATATAACTGATGTTATATCCTTTGCTTATCCTCAATCGTCTTGTTGTTTGCTTACCTGCCTCTCAAGTCTGGTCTTAGAATTTCATGGTAAATACAGAAACTATCTTAAATGAAATGGTATTTAATACAGTGAAAGAAGGTTCTCAGAGCATACCAACATGTAAACAAATATTTAATATAGTGATAAATAACTTGTTACCAGTGTTAGAACAGACAAAATGACAGGTCTGATGCCCCAAAGATAGGTATGGAATGTCTAATAGATTTATCAGTGATTTGGAAAAGGGGATGAGCGATGAATTTCATAAACAAATTTTGCATCTTCTGATATGTTGCTGGGTTTAAATCAATTGTCACCATTCAGGAGGAAGGCTTGGATGTCCTGTGATCTGCCTTAGTGTGTAGCTAATAAGAAGTCAAGTAAACTGTTAGCTTAATTGGGAAGTGGGGCAGGGAATAATGCAAAAGCAATTGTAAATCCGTGGCGTATAGTTACAGGAATGTTTTTCTGATTTTGGTAAACTGTATGACTAACAAACCAAAAGAATGGGAACTTGGAGGGCAGTAGTAGTGGGAGGCCTCTGAAGACTTCATCAATAAGAGAATACGATTTTTTTGTTTTATTTGTAGTATCTAAGCATAGAAACTGATTATGAAGGTTGTAAAATCTCTGTCACTGGAGATTCTTAGGCACTGGTTAAAGAAGTAAACATCTTTCAAAGAGGATGGAGATACTGGTGATATTTCTTTGAGACGAGGAAGGACTGGATGACATCAAGGACTTGTAGTTCAGTATATTATAAAAATGATGTTTGTTTTATTAGAATGGGAAGAACTAAAGATATTTTCCCCAAATTGAATGGTGATCTGTTTTAAGTGGGTAAAAGTGACTATTTCTTCCAGCCAGTCACAGATTTGTAGAGATCACTTCTGGAAGTAGCGAGGTGAGGAGAGTGTGGTGAGGTTGGAAAAAAAGTAGAGCTTTGCTAATGAAAAATATCCCACTAGTTTTTATATTGTCATGGATATCGATACTGTCTTGTCAGAGCATAAGTCAGCTGACACTAGAATAACTAGACAAGAGCGTCATGAACTGTTGGTTTTGGACAGTTTGTTCCACTTCCCTACTACGGGGCGGTTCTCTCTGTGAGGGCATCCTCTGGGAATGGGGCCTTGAACAGAGGCACTGCTTTGCCGTGTGTGTATTCCTTGTTGGGGTAAACAAGGAGATGTTTGGGGTGTGTAGGGCAGCCTGGAGAAATCAAGGGACCTTACTGCAGGCAAGGAGTTTGATTGGGAAGGTACTTGGAGGGCACTGTTAGAGTGAAAACCTTGTACAGCATTTAACTGTGTGAGCAAGCTGCTGGTAGAGACTGAAGGTTTGTCCTTTCCTAGCCCTGGACTGATTGCAGGCTGACAAATAGAGAAAAGTTCACATATAATTAAGAAAAGAAAATGATATTAATTCTAGCCAAGGCTTTAATAGAGATCAGTGTGATTTTGTGCAATATGGGCTTGTTAAACAAATTTGAGTTGCTGATTAAGAGAACTTGTATTTGCTGATGAATGTAGGTGCACAGACGTAATTGATCTGTGGGATGTGTGAATTGCACTTCTCTTTTTTAAAAAAATAAATACTGTAGGAATAAAAAACCAGTCACACTGGATCATTTAGCTCAGTGTGCCTGGTTGCAGGGAGCATGGAAGGCTGCATGGAAGTACAGGAGCAAGGCAAAACCTCGGTGATTCTTCATACAAATACTCTGTGATTTGCAGCTCAGGAGCTTTCTGACCCAAAGCTGCCCTGTGTGTAGTGCCTTTATATGGATTTTATTTATGGACATTAGTCCAATGACGTCTTCCTTAACCCATATAAACTTTTAACATTCAGTGTTTTGTGTCAGGAATTTTTTAGTTTTGCAGCTTATCTTACATAAGGAATTACCTGATCCTGCCAACTGTTGTCTGATTCTTGTAAGGGAAGAGACAATGAGGTCTTGACCAGCCTCTCCTCTCTCAATGCTCCTCTCTCAGGATGCTGCAGAGCTTTGTTGTTCCTCCCTCCCAAAGCCCTTGGCTCCTTTTCACAGAGCCAAGAGGCACATTCTTGTGGTTCCCTTCCATACGTTAGATCACAGCAATGATGTGATCAGGTCTATTAAAGCTGGTGGAACTCAAAGCTGATCTATAGGGTTTGTTCCAAAGAATGTGGTTTTTTTCTTGGTTGCATCCAAATGTTCTACTTGAGGTTGGTGGCTGATTACTCTGAGCTGTGAAGAGACACTCATGAATTAGAAGGATGGTCCCTGACATTTGTCTTGCGTTACAATTCACAGTTCTGTAAATGGGATGTTTTCTAAGTTAAAGACTTTTGGATTGTCGTGAACATTATATAAAAAGAGGTGGAACCTGGAACACTTGGACTTCTAGGTTGTGAGAGCTTTTGGAAAATGGAGAAAGGTGAATATGGCAGAGAAGAAAGAATTGCAGTACTGAATCTCTAAAAGATTCATAGACATTAAAGAAAAAGAAACTTATGAGGTAACATCTGTAGTTACGGGGGGGAGAGAAGCCTTGTACAACTTTTATTTCTTGTACTTCTAGGAGTTCATTTTGAAATAACACATCAAATTGGGAAATAATTTGTGCAGCCAGAAACCTGTTGCCATCAGACCATAACAGTCTAGTTTAAATTTCTTAAGGGTTCCAGGTACTTCTAGTGACCGATTCTTGCCTCCAGACAGCATCTGATGTCTCTTTCTGCTTATGTTTATGCCTTCTAGAAGTCATAGAATGATAGAATGGTTTGGGTTGGAAGGGCCCTTAAAGCTCACCCAGTGCCACCCCCTGCCATGGGCAGGGACACCTTCCACTAGCCCAGGTTGCTCCAAGCCCCATCCAACCTGGCCTTGGGCACTTCCAGGGATGGGGCAGCCAGAGCTTCTCGGGGCAACCTGTGCCATGGCCTCTCTACCCTCTCAGGGAAGAATTCCTTCCCAATATCCCATTCAACCCTGCCCTCTGGCAGTGGGAAGCCATTTTCCACTTGTCCTGTCACTCATGCCCTTGTAAGTAGTCTCTCTCCATCTTTATTGTAGGCTCCCTTCGGTAGCTACTGTAACACCTTGACAAGGTCTGTTGTCTAGCCAAGGTAGGTTCTATTTTTGGTTAAAAAATATGCTGTTTGAATACTTGGTGGTGATTGTTCTCAAGATCTGTCAGTGTCTCTTTAACAAGAATCCAGAGGCTGTTCACCACGAGCCATCAGAGCCTGCAGTGTGGTGCCAAGGTGGATGGAACCTGTCAGGACAGGACATTGCTGTAGGTGCAGCTCAGCGTTCCACTGCAATGCAGCGACTCCCCAGTCTGTTCAATCCCTTTCTGAGGATTTTGTAGGTGTTTTTGATTTTCTTTTCGTGATACTTTTTTTCTGTCCAGGGCACTGTTTGTGCAGAGTAGTACCTGTAAATGGAATCAATGTAGGTAAAAAGGAGATAGGTCTATGGGTAAGAACAGAGATGTGTTGGGGAGAGGAGTCTAGGGTAGATGATTTACCAGGAAGGAGGATGTGTCAGTGCTGTTTGACACTGCAGCCTTCCCTGTGGATGCTACTTGATTAGGACAGCTTCCATCCCTCTGAGGAAGAGGGGAGAAACAGATCCTAACTCATAGACAAATGCACCTCTAAGATCTCTTTCAAAAGCTGTAATGATAATGGGATACTCTTTAGTATCAAGACTTCGGGTTTTTTTTTTAATGTCAGTACTGTGAAAAATATGACGTATTGTCCATCACTGTCTTGACTTGCACATGCATTTGAGAGCAAAATAAGCTTTTGGATAAGGTAAGGTACTGCTTCTATGTCCTTCTTTTATAAGAGTTTAGAGAGAGAAAGCATTTCTGTGTCTTGGGAGTCTGGTGGGCTTGCAGCAGGGAGGTGGTGTAGTGAGTAATGCTTTATCTCTGGGTGATATCGGAGATAGGAATGTGAGAACAGAGGGGAAGAAATGAGGCAGTGGAGAGATGAGATCAAATGTGCTTTTGCTAGAGCTCTCTCCTTGTTCTCATGTTTGTCTTTTCTCTACATTTTTCTATTTTGATGCTTAACAAAGGGAACTGAAGAAAATTCAAAGATGTCAGACCAAGACTGAGAGTAGATCTGGCTTTCTGACTTGGTTCTCCAAGGCTTAAGATGTCCTTTAGAGCAGCAGCAAAGTGGGCCTGCAGTTTGATCCATATGGCCAGTCAGTGTCCGTGAGATGGCTGTGCTCAGGATCTGGGCTTTTCTGAAAGACTGTCAGTGCCCTAGCTGACTGACGGGCAGCAGCCAGCCCAGTGGTCTACCCTTTGCTGGAAGAAGGCCACAATGTGTGGCTTGACAGATGACACAGAGATCTTAAATGCAGGCTCAAGAGAGAAGCATTTTCTGGACCATTTCTGTCTGCTGACTCTCCCTGGGTCAGAGGGTGGGGGCGAGTACGTGGGAACGGAGAACACTGTTCCCTTCCAGCCGTTCTCAGAGCTCCGTGCTCATGGCAGAAGGCGTTTCCAGCTTTGCTCAAAGCTGCAGTTTTGCCTATTTGCTGCCTGCTGCTCTCTCCATGGCCACACCCACCACTGGTTTCTTACAGGCACACTTGTTGAATTCACCTAAACTCACCTTCCTGTGCTGGTCACTCTCATGCCTCAGCCTTGCTTCTCTGTCTGTACCAGTTATAGCCCATATTGGTTCTTTGCTGATCATACATTCCCCTCCTTTCTCTGGTTTCCTTTGTAGATACAAGCACAAGGAGGGTCCAAGACGTGATCAGGGAGGGCACTGAACTGGAGCTACAGTGGATTTGGGTGGTTAATAGGAGATATAGGTCCAAATTATATTTAAAATTATGTTTTGTTATAGTATATTTAATAATTTAATATTTAGAAATTATAAAAAGGATGAGATAAAGATGAAATAAACTTTTTATTATTATTATTTAACTTATTAACTGTGCACAAACCATTTTCTTGGTTTATAATGAAAGCCACCTCCAGTGGCTCGCATACCCTCAGGGGTGCAGGCACCCCACTTTAGAGACCACTAGTATACTTCTCCCAAGTACTTTCTCAGTCTGTAACTGTGGCGCCAGGTATGTCTTCCATGCCGTTAGCACCCCTTTGGAAGGGGGTTCCACAGCCTGATAGCCCCAGTGGGGCAAACTCACCCCTTTGGTGGTCTGAGAGCCTGACCCCTCTGCTGGTGGCCGGGGTTCACTGATCTGGCACAGTCAATCCCCAGCTGCCCTCTCCAGGCCACACCTGATTTTGCAGAGCTCTGGCAAATGCCCCCTTAGATCGCCTTGGATCACCTCTTTCCAGATGGAAAATATATTTACTGTTACTTTTACTTTACTTCCATGGATGCAGTTCCATACATTAAGAATTTCTGTGCCGTTCCTTATCGTTATTTGAGCTCTGCTCTGCCATCACTGAGCTGCAGGAGCCAGAACTGCACACAGCCTTCACATGTGGGCACACCATGGGCAGTGGCACACTGATACTCTCTGTTCCCCCCATTCTCATTTATTTTGTTTAATGGCTTTTTTTGACCTCTAGTAAGCAGTGAACTGATATTTTTTTCTGGAACTGTTTGTTTAAACAAGATCTTGCTTCTGCTGGGCAGCAGTCAGCTCAGGACCCATTGCTTTGTATGTGATACTTGGATTGTTTTTCCCCCATTCACTTCAATATGTATTGAAATACATTTGCATCTTCCTTTTAAGTGTTAAATCTGGCTCATCAAGTCCTTCTGCAGTTCTTTGAAGCTGGCCTTTGTCCCTACCAGTGTGAATAACTTAGCTTTACCAACAAACTTTTTCACTTCCTTACTTTTTTTCTTGCATTTCTTTTGTTCTTTTTTTTTCCCCCAGGTTGTTAAGAATATGCTGAAAAGCAGGAGGCCCAGCAAAATTTTGTGTGTGCGTTCATTTTCAGAACCAATTACTTTTACCTCATTTCTATCCTTTAAACAATTATTTATCCATAATGGATTCCATTGCCTTTTGATTTCCTTAAAAGACTTTGTAGATGGACTTGACTTTCAAAGGTCTTTTGTGTGTGGTTATTCTTATTCACATCCTGGTTCAGATGCCTAGAGGGAGACTGTGTGTGTCTGTATTTTTGCATATACATAGACATATAATAAACATCTTGGTAATTCTTAGTATGAAACTAAGCTCTTCTCTCTGTTTTAAATTGCATTTTAGAGGTGGTAATTGTTTTACTGATGTTTTTCCTTGATGACTATAAACTTGTAGGATTTAGGACTGGGTTTACTGTGTGTCTTGTGCAACGTTAAGCTTGTGATTTGACCCACAGTGTCTCTCCAGAGCACACTGGAGTCAACATAAATGTCAGGGCTTTAGAATGCCTACAGGACCTGCTGACAAACTACCACATCCATTCCATTGTTTTCCTTATTTCAAAGGCTTGATCAGAGATGTGACCTTTTTTAAAGGGTTTGTGTCATGTTAGGAACTTACGCTGCTCTCCATTGTTGGTGAAGGAGAAAGCTCTTAATGGAAAATGTTTGTCGCTGTGTTTCTGTGTTTTGCCTGTGCTGGCTCCTGTCTCCAGCTGCTCAGAGCTGCCTGTTTGGCAGTGCAGAGCCTGCAGTGGGAGCTGAGCAGCTCTGAGCAGCATATGAGCTGCACCACTTTGGGCTGCGCGTGGCTGCCATGGGGCGTTTCCTTTGGGCTGGAAGTAGAGCTTTCAGCTGTAACGTGGCCTGGATATGTTACTGAACACTGAGTGTTTTCCCAAGCCTAGTATTTTTCATCCCTGTTTCCTGTCTACTTTATCCCTGAATGCCTCTTTATGACGTCCAGGAAACACCAGTCACAGAGCTCATGTGCTTTGTGTTGCTGCTTAGTGCTTGTCAGGACGATCAAAATGGGGAACCTGCTGGAGCCAGTGTCTCATGATGTACAAATGTCCTGGCAGCTGGAGAAACAGGGACTAAACTGGCTCTTCTTTCTGTTTTGCTTTTCCTCCAGCGCCCTGGGATGCCATCAGGAGCTCGAATGCCCCATCAGGGGGCTCCCATGGGTCCTCCAGGCCCCCCATACGTCGGAAGCCCCTCCGTGCGACCTGGGATGCCCCAGACTGTGATGGAAACAACAAGAAAACGCACTGCACCACAGCAGGTCCAGCAGCAGCAGGTGCAGCAGCAGGTGCAGCAGCAGCAGCAAGCCACCCAGAACCGAGCTAGGAGGTGAGTGTTCCGGGAGAAAAACACGGGAGGACAATCTGAGGAAGAAAAAGCAGTATCTTTTTAGAAGTAGGTAAGACCTTTAAGATCAAATGAGACAGAGTAGAAGATATACATATTGTCAGTTTTTTAAAGCAGGAAAAACATTGGCAGATTTTACTTTTTACTTTGTTTGTGAATGGTCTTGAACAAACTGACCTTCACTAATGTCTGATTTTGCAGTTACACTGCTTTTACCTTGCAGGTTTGTCGGGCCATGAATCATTCGAGTATATTTAGCCTTTAGGGTTAACAAACAGTTCTCTTCTAATATAGTACAATTATTGTATTATTTGTTACCTGTTCTGTATTGTTGCTCTGATTCTGACTGGCTAACAGAATAGTTTGTAAATGAGACAAGTGGAAAGAATTTTGGTTGGTCATGTGAATATGGGTACTATGGTCACTCAGGAGAGTGGCCATAAAACTTGCAGTTGTCCCAGGCATTCATACATATAAGGTAAAGAAATATGCACAGGAAGTAATTTCATAGAATTAGAGGGATTTTAATAAGGAGTTGTCTTCTTTAAATATGCTTGCTTTGTACGTTGTTGAGTGCATTCTCTCTTAAATAAGTTAGCTAATTTCTTTTTGCAACTTATTAGACCTTAGCAGTCTGGAGTATTATTGAGTGAGGTCCAAACACATGCAGTCACCTAGGTGGGCTACCTTTTGCAAAATCATTATAGGTGTATGTACAGCTTCAGACAGTGTTCTGGTAGTGTCATGGAATCCAGTTGTAGGTAAAACAACTCTCTAAGCTCAGTGCTTCAGGAGCCCTGCTCTGTCGAGGTTATATGCCTTGGATCAGCAAGCCAGACTTGGGCATACTTGTATCTGGGATGCACCTGGAAAGGACACCAATCTTGAGAGTATTAATACATTATGGTTGAAAAAGATTGAACACAGAAGGATGTGCGTGAGTGCAGCATATGAGCACAAGCGATGGATGTGTGTCTTGGAGACCTTGCCCAGCACCAGCCAAACTGCATATTCCACAGCACCTCCCAGGATACTGTCCAGGAAACTGCACAAAATAATGCCCAGCCTTCAGGCACACAGGGTGGATATAACGTGAAAAATTGCCCCTGCTGGATAATTAAGGTAAACTTTATCACTAATTAGTTTCCAGGGAGCATTGAAGGACAGTATTTTCTAAAAGTTAATGGCCTAACTCATGGAAGAAAGCAATTCCCCTCCCCATTTTTAACTGCAGTGCTTCTGGTTCAGGACCCAGCAGTGATCTCTACTACCTTGAGCTCAGCTCACACCAATGCTCCCTGGGTACTCAGGAGAGTTTCTCTGTTCCTTCTGCCATGCCTTCCCTCCAGATAACGTGTTGAATGTTTTCCCTTTGTTTGTTTCCACCTCCCTGTCATTTCTCATTCTGTTTTTTCAGGCACACTTTTCTGGCACTTTGGGTCCAATTCTGGGAGTAATTGAGTTCTATGTCTTCTAGCACGAATGGGCCAAGAAGGTTGTACTTGTCCTTTCTTGGCAGGTTTGATGGAGACAAAAATCTAATTTCTGTAACAGACTCTTGAAGAAATGGTTGAGACCCAAGTTGTTTGGGGACGTTGGTTTGTTACTTACTTTTTAACTGCAAACCTGTGGGGTTTTGCAGGTTGTTGCATGTCCCGCTCCCTTTGGGAGGCTAGGACTTGCTCAGCCTTTACTTCCAGATTCTGTGAAGTGTTTCAGTGCAGATTTGATTTTGTGGGCTGTGGAAGGTGTTGGAGGTTCACACCGAGTAACATTCCAGTCCCATTATTCCTACACTTTTAAAAAGGGACATTGTTCACCTATTAAGTTGGATGTAACTGTATAGATGAATTTTCTGCCCCCAAGGAAGGATATACTTTGCACCTCCAGGCACAAAGAGTTCCTCAGCCTTGGCTTATATGGGGATGGGGAAGACTCTAAGAATCTGGTATTTCAGGCCAGGCTTATTATTAACAAACACAGGAAGAGAATATGTCACACCAGTGCGTGGAAAGACCTTTTATGTGGACATGGCTGATGACTGGCTTCCTGTATGAAGACAGCAGGTGCTTTGCTTTCTCTCGTTTGTCTATCATAGATGGAGTGATTCATCTCCTGCTTAAGATAAAGGCTTCACAAATTACAGAGGTGAAGAATAAGGCCTGAATTCCCTCTTGGCCCTGTTAGAGAAAGCTGGGTGACAGGTTTGGTGGGCACAAACGGGTCTTAGAATCTGAAGAATTCAAAAGACAGTGTATTTGACAGTCTTTGCTACAGTATCATTTCTCAGGCACATACACATTTGTGTGCATGTACAGGAGCACAAGTGTATTTTTTAAAGCACAGATATGGAAATGTGCCTATGTATGGGTATGGAAACAGTGTGTATATACACTGCAGGCACACATACATCTTCCCTCACGTGCATTCATAAAGATGAACAAATATGGAAACATCAGGCCTCTTACCTTTGCACATCACTCGTGCAGATCCGTTACAGTCAAACAGATGTAAGTACATAGGGAAGTGTGTGCATGTGTGTGTGTTTTCATACATCATATGAAATGCACACATATATGTGTGTTTGCCTCAGCACTCGATTTTGGGCATGCTTGAACAAATGTGTGTGGTCTGTTTGAACAAGGTCGCGTGCTGTTTGCAGGCGCTCAGCCAGATGTGCACACGCACAAGGGTGTCTGTGCACACGACACGAGACTGTCCCGCACACTCGTCTGTACCCAGAGGCAGCGCGTGCACATGCACTTGCATACGTTGCCACCCTGCACCACAGAAGGTGCTGTGATCAAAGAACTTGCAGACTTCTTTCCAGGATGCATAACAGACAGCCCTGATTTGTTCTTAGCTAACTGCCTCCCCAGGCTGCTGAGAGAAGGGGTCTGAGGTCCTGGGCATGGGTGAGGCCCTTTTGCTGATGCATGCACAGCTGTGCACCAGCATGTGGAGATGTCAGGATAATTTAGCAGGTGGCCTCGTTACTCCTAGATCTGTCACCATGGTAACGTGTTTTTTTCTTTAAAAAATGTACAGTGCCAAGAGGAGGAAGATGGCTGACAAAATTCTCCCTCAGAGGGTGAGTCGCTTTCATTTCCTATTCCCTTCACAATCAGTTCAGCATCTAAGTGTAATTAGAGGGATTTTAGAAAATTCTTTCACTTTTTGTTTAAAAATCTAATTAAAAAGTAAGTAGGCAGTGGGTGAAAGTCTGGAGAGCCAGGCTGGGGCTGGGCTGGGGGCTGGGAGCGTGGAGCAGCCCGGCCTGCGCGGCCTCGTGCCTGGGTTGGCTGAGCCAGCACTGCCGCTTGCTGGAGGGACTGCGGTGCTGGGCCACCAGGCAATGCCTGCACCGGGGCCCTCAGGTCTCCACCATGCTTTTGATCCATTTTTGGGGCTGCCCAAACCATGGTCCAGAGCACAGCTGTGCCCGAGGGGACAGACTCGGCCTCGGGTCTCTGGCCCAGTAGAGCTGCCAGGTTCTGATTTTTCTGGCTGTGTCCCAGTAGGACTGAAGTGCACCCATGCAAACAACAGAGTTCAGGGGTCTGTATTATCTGGAGAGTTACTAATTCTCTTATCCCTGGGGATATGTCTAGCTTTTGGTGTCTGCCTATGCTTGATCCTCAATGCTTAAATCTTCTAATTCCTTTCTAAACACTGAGATTTCTCTCTGCTCCCCTCCTCTTTCATTATTCCCAGACTTTTCCTTTCCTTTACCCTGTTCAGTACGGTTCCCCAAGAACCTGCTTGGTCTCAAAAGGCGACCTTCCTTAGGCTTCAAAATACACACCCTTGTCATATCCTAGTCCCAGTTTCTTTGGCTGCTGGTGCTGTTTCTGGGCTCAGAATCCCTTGGACAGGTGTGCCCTTTTACTCCACATCTTTTTCAAGCTTACCTCTCCACTGCTCATGTGAGCCCAAACTTACTGACAGGCTCCAGAGTCTCTTCTGTTACTGTTTCACATGTGCCTTCTATCAGCCACCAGAGGAGGTGAGCCCACTTTGGTACTACTGGTGTCATGTTATTCTTCTCTTGTCATTCCTGCCATCTTCTGAAAGCAAAGCCTCTCATAGGTCAGCCATGAGATCTCTCATGCTGCAGGCTTGAAAGGACCAAGCTACCATTAAACCCAGACCTTTGAACGCTTGCAGCCTCCCTGGTATTTGATGTTGAAGCCTCATTCCTGCTCTGCTGGGGGTTTGTACTTTCTTATAATGAAAACTAAGTGTCTTGTACTGTCGGTTTTGTCTGTCCCATGCAAACTGTTTTCACAGACAATGATACATGCTGGATGGTGAGGCTGTCCCTGGAAATATATATCCATTTCAAGGCACTTTTTATTTTATTGTTTTGAGTTTTTTTGTTGGCTGGTTGTGGAGGTGTTTTATTTTGTTGGTTTGGTTTTTTGTCTGGCGCCTTTATAAGATGGAAAGGTCTCATAACAGAGGTAACCAAACTTTTTTGGCAACAGAAAACCAGTGCCTGTATTTGTCAAGTCCATAATAATTCTTTCATAGGTAGAGCCTTATTTTGGTATGTCAGAAATCTCTACAGGTGCTTTCAGAACCATGCTGTCACCAAGTCTTCTTACCTCTCAGTACCTTTGTTGGTGTCAGCCAATAGTTTTAACTGATGGAGTGATAAAGGCAACACAGATTGCTAAAGGTCTGTCTGCAGTGGGGTTTTATCAGTGCAGCTGCAGTGCTGGTGTCAATGATGTGATGCTCTGTCTGGGTTAAGGTTCTCTGTTAGACTGCTAGTCAGTGTGTCAGAAACCCCTTACTCTCACTGTCTGTGGGATGAGGAAATCCTGTCCTGTCAAGTGGAGGATTTGCACTGGTTGCTGTGGAATTCATGTGAAACACAGGGTAAAACTTCCAACTTTCTGGAACTACTTCTGCAGTGTTTTCCAACCAGTCAGCATCTGTTACCCACAGACTTTTTGGAGACTCTTGCTTATGTTTTCTGGGAACTGCACAGGAGAGAGAGGAAGATGTTAAATACACTTTACTCTTTAAAACCACCCTTATGTAGCAGTGGAAAAGGAGATGGGTTCTCAGTGTTCCTCGCATGTGGTAGTGACTCAGGCAGTTGGCACAGATAACCAACAGCTTGGATTTCCAAGCTTTCTGGTCAAGCCTGTGCCATAGTGCTGGAGCATATCACTGGTCAGTAGGGTCACTCAGCTGCTACAGGTCAGCTATCTGAGAAGGATTTAATTTTACAGGAATCTAATGGTGTGAAAAATTTAACCCAGCAAACTATTACACATAGGAAAACTGGATTATGGAACTGCATGGGACCTCCTGGCACATCCAGTCTGGTTCCCTCTATTATGGAAGCCATGACACAATTGCCACCTCGAGACTAGTTAGGTTCCTTACTTCTGACTTACTTAGATCTGGCAGCTTGGGTTTTTTTCTATTTTGTTAGGCAAGGCAAGTCTTTTAGGTTGACAAGTAAAAGGGGCTCCCCTCTTGAAATCCTTGCAGTTCTTTATCTATTCCAAGTTAAATTCATCTATTTCAAACGTTTTTAAATCTACTTCTCAAGAAATCAGAACTATACATAGTATTACAGATTACTAGTATTACCAGTGGTCATTCTGTGATTGACTCAAAAGTATTTCTACTTTTTATTATTTGCAACTGATGAATTCCCATATTAGAGCAGGAATTAGACTCTGAGGAACATGATCCTGTGCTTTGTAATGCTATATTTCATCCCATTTCCATTGTAGAGTTCTGAGCTTCCTTACCTTCTCTGTACTGTCCTCTGCCTTGTGATGACAGTGCCACCCGAATTTGTCATTATTAAGTTTTGTTAGCATATTTCTCCTTTTGGTACAGGAACTATTAATGAATGCATTTAAATAAAATCAGTTTCAGAAGTGGTCCATGAGGTACTTCCTGCTTAATGCTTTTTTCCTATCCCAGTTCTTTACCATATATAGTTCTTGTTCTAATCCCCATTTTTCAGTCTTAAGCAGTGGGTCCCTTTATGACTGTATGTCAAATGCTTTACTTAAATGCAAGTCGATTGTATCATCTGCATCTCTTTTGTCTAAAATGCAGTTTTAATGACCACAAAGACTTGGTTAAGCCCAGGCTGACATACTGTAAGGAAACAAGGCCTAGTATTTTTTATAGTGTATTTGACATTAACTCTGGTTCTGTGCAGCAGGCTGTTCCCCACCCCATTTTCCTCACCTCTGAATCCTTCCCATGTTCTCATGTCACTGAAACCCTCATTCAGTTTTTGAGCAGTTCACAAGCATCTTCATTCATAGCTGGGGGCCTAAATCCGTGGAGCCGATGTGGCCTTTATGACCCAAGTCTAGCAATTGAGCCTCAGTTTTGACCTCAGGCCACAGGCTGTCTGTAGGGAAACATGACTGCACCTCATATTGCTCCTCTTCTTTCTCCAGGCCTTGCCTTCTCATTACTTCTGGTCAGTCTTATTTTCTCTTCATTCGGAGTCATTACATTTTTTCCCAGGAACTGTGACTGTGATTCACTATTCTGTTTCTTCAGCTTCCTTGCCTACCCTTTCTGATGCAAGAATCTAAGCTGAGAACCATTCTGGCTCTAGAGCTGCGTGTCTCTGCTTTTCCTGTTTAACTTGCTGAGTGGAGTGCAACTTTGAAACAGCAAACTGCTCCTCCTTCAGTGGCATGGCATCTCTCAGTATTGGCCGCTGTTCTTCTCACTGGGGCCCAGATTCCTGTGAGGACTTTTACTCTAGTTGTGCTGACAGGTTTTTGTACAGCTGTCCTCCCCTTTCATCCTCTCTACTTCATTTTCCTTTACTCAAATATTTAGTCAACTTCTGCTGCTGCACTGACCACCATGTGGGATTCTCTGCACAGATCCCATGCCATAATAGCTGTCCTGTTCTGGTTTAGTCACTGCATGGCTGTTGTGCACCTCTTTCTCCGTCTGAGCCAACCAGAGGTGAAGAACACCTGGATCTGCCATTCACTCATAAGAAAGAAATGGTTGGGAATGTGATAATCAGTGGTAGCCTTGGATGTAGCAACTGTGAAATAATGAAGATCAAGATCTTGCAGGGAATGAGGAAGGAGAATAACCAAGTACAGACCCTGGACTTCAGACAAGCAGAGTTTGACTTATTCAGGGAATTGAATAAGTAGGTGTCATGCCTTGGGAAGCAGCTTGGAAGGGCAAAGTGGCCCAGGGCAGCTGGCAGGTCTTTAAGGATGTTTAAGAGCAACCTGTGTTGAAATGCAGGAAAATGAGCAGATTTATGAGGATCCCAGCACAGGGAACTCAACAGTGGTGGTCCCAGCATCAAAAGGTAGCGTACGATGTGGAAGCAGGACAAGCTAAAAAGGAGGAGTTTAGAAATGTTGCGTGGGTATATAGGGAATGGTACTGGCAAAGTCAAAGCTCAGCTGTAGTTGAGATCTTCAAGGACATCAAGGACAAGAAAAGCTTCTACTATTATGTTAGTAATAAAGGCTAACCAAGGAGAATGTGTGCCCATGCTGAGTGGGGTGGGTGACACAGTGACAACAGAGACAGTAAATCTGAAGCACTCAAAGCCTTCTTTGTCTCAACCTGCATTAACGATGTCTCCCATACCTTGTGATCAGTGAACACATCCAAGAGGAGCAACTGACAGTGGACAGGGTTTGAGCCACGTATTTCTTGAGAAAACTTGATTTGTACAACTCCATGGTACCTAGCAGGCTGCAGCTGAGGGAGCTGAGGGAACTGGCCCATGTCCTTGCAAGACCACTCTCTCACACATAATAGTCTTGTATCCAGGCTGGGGTCTGGATGGTCTGACAACCATCTGGTTTGGTGATGGGGCTTAGAGCGTAGTGGCTAATGGTTGTACTCGTCCAGGAAGACAGTGACATCAGAGTACTGCAGGGATCTGTCCTGTCAGCTGGTCAGTCCAGCACCTTTGTCACTGGAGGAGGCAGCGCAGCGCTTGCTTGTAAAATCTGCGGATGACACCAAATCACTGGGTGGGGAAACTGGTCAATATGCTTGTGGACCAGCTGGGGGAATGAACCAACAAGAACTTTATGAAATCCAACAACTCTCAAAGATGGAAATTCTATGGTAGCTAAATTCTAAAGGAGCTGCCAAATCTCTATTTATTAGTGATTTTTTTTTTAAAAAGCAAATTGGTGAAACTGTTTTGTTTGTCTTGTTTAGGAAGTGAAGAATGCAGCTCCAATTGTTCCTGCCTAGGTCCAATTTTATTTATTGGGCTTTTTTCTGAGACCTTGGAGGTGCATGACAATAGGATGAGAGGCAGCAGAAACACACTGCAACACAGGCAGTTGACTCCCTATAAGGGACCGCTTTAAAAAAAACTCCGACAAAACAAACATATGCTGGTATCAAAACATGGGAACAGGCTGCCAAAAGATGCTGTGGGGTGTCCATCCTTGGAGGTATTCAGAGCCTGACTGGACAAGGTCCTGAGCAAGCTGATGTGATTTGAACCTGTTTTGTGCAATAGTTGGCCTGCATGACACGCAGAGGTCCTTTGGATCCAAATTATTTTGTCATTACTGGGGTATAAACAGTTGTCTACACAGATCATGGCTTTGCCAGATATTCAGTGAATCCTTTGTGTGTTTAAGGACTATTCATCAGCATAATTCCAGAGGCTCAAACAGTTTGGTCCCAGGATGTGGGTGCCCTTGGTCTTACCTGCTGTCGGAGGGCACTGTGATGGGGGCTTCCGATAGCAGCAGAGACTGCCTTAACCCTGGAGACTTGGGGAGATCAAGGAAGGCTGAGCTGCAGATAGACTTCTTTAGTAGACAGCAGGGCTGCTGTCAGGTCTCCACCTGAAGAAGCTCAAATTCCTTCAGAATTCAGTATCTTACAATGTGACATTTGTGGCAGAACGGTTTATACTCGGTCAGCAGGAAAGGTTTGACAATGTAGTCATGCTGGAGGTCAGTGAGACTGACAGAGACCTATTCCTTAGGTTTGCTGATATCCATACTTCACCTCAGGATGCAAAGGAAAACCTAAACAACCTCCTCTAGAAAACTGTCTATGGCAAAAATGCACTTTCCAGATTCTCTGTTTTCTGATGGCAGAAGCTGCAGAAATGATTACTGTAAGTTTTTTTTCAACAGGCAGGAATCAAGAGCTAATCTGTTTGCAGTAGGAGAATGTTGGAGATCTATTCTGTAGTCTGTCCATGTAGTGTTGTGAATGTGGGAGATGGCTTTGTCCTGTGCAGAAATGTAAAATTTCACATCTGTTCCTCCTTACACCTCTGGTCTTGGATCTGTCAGGGGCAATGAGCGCAGCTCAAGAAAACCTCTGTCTCCAGCTTAAGCTCAGATTTTCTATCACTGACTCTGATTTTTTCCTGTCAGTTCCTATCAGTATTCTGTCTGTTCTTTATGGTCTGCATACTTGTATATCAGCTCCTAATAGTTGTATTAAGAGGTCTTTTTATTTTACTAGAGAGTGGCAAGCCTTCTTATGAAGACTCTGAAAAGAAGGAGCACATATTTGATCTTCTGGGAGGAAAAAAAAAATTACTAGTTTATTTTTAGTGTCATACAACTAGACAATCTGAAGTCCAACCCTATCATGAGAACTTACTGCTACTTTGTTTTGCTTTTGGTATACAAGACAGACCTTAGAGTATTGAAAATCATTACCGATGAAATATTCCCTGCAGTCATTGTCAATTTTTTTCAGTATTTGGCTACACTCACTCCTAAAAATTTTCACCTTACTTCTGAACTGAACTTAAACAATTTCAGGATCATTATGTTGTCACTTTGATAGGCAAAGAAACGATTTTTTCTTTCTGCATAGGTAGATACATACTCGTAAGTGAAGCAATTGATTTACTTTATGGAACTTTGTATTATAGAGGATGTTTTCCTGTCTCCTAATATTCTCAATAGCTTTTCTCAGAATTTTGTGGAGTTTTCTTGAGTTTGTCAGTAGATTTCTTCATTTATGACTCTAGTGTTCTTTTGGTGATTAATGTATTATCAAGCATGGCAGTAATTGTAAAATCCTTAATCTTGCTCCAGGTGTTTTTGCTCATGTATTTAGAACTGCACTGACCTGTTAGGCTACAGTGTTATTCTGGACTATTGTTTTCTCCCCTACCATTTCCTAAATCCTTTTAAGATTTCCCTGGGAAGCAGTGAGAGTCCCCATGCAGTAGCTATGCCATAGAATCACAGAATGGTTTGGGTTGGAAGGGACTTTAAACCTCATCCCATTCCACCTCCTGCCGTGGCCAGGGACACCTTCCATAGACCAGGTTGCTCCAAACCCCATCCAAACATGCCCTGAACACTTCCAGGGTTGGGGCAGCCACAGCTTCTCTGGGCTTTACCTTTATTTTTTTTGATTGTACAACTACCTTTAATAATTAGTATTGTTTTCTTTCTCCCAGTTTGCCATGGTATGGATGCATATCCTGTGCTCTTCTTTTTTTCCTGATTTCCCCATCCTGTGTCACTTGTAGATTCTGCTTCTTACATTCAGATTACATTATAAAAGCCCCAGCACCATTCCTGTTCTTTATACCTGGCATCTTTGGCTCTTTGTTGCTGCTCATGGAGATGACTTTGTTAACTTACCTGCAGTGAGTTTGGGTCACTGTCATTGGCAGCTGTGGTCTCACCAGTACCCGCCCGTACAGATAAATTGCTTTACTGGGCATTCCACTGCATGTGTTCAGTGTTGCAGCTCAGTCAGCAAACTCAGAAGCAGCCTTTTCTGAAGGGTCTTCAGTCTTTTCAGGTTCTGATGGCAGGAGCAGAACTTCGCCTTTACTGTATTAAGCTGCCATCCTGTTCCTGCAGCCTGTCAGGGTCCCTCTGAACAGCCCTGCTGCCCTGACTGATGTGGGCTCAGGGCCCTGGGAGGGCTGAGGCCAGGACTTATCCAGGAGCAGTGGAGCCAAAGACAGCACACAGTGCCATGGCCTTCTCCAGGGCTTTGGACACGAGGGGCAGAACCAGACCCAGACCTGGGTTTTCCTGAGCCTTCCTTCTGTTGCTGATCCACTTGCAGAAGGCTTTCTTCTTGTCTTCCCTGGCCTGCAGCCTGCTGTCATTGCCTTCCAAGCTGTTGTACTGTGGCAGCTGTAGACGCTATCCCATGATGTTGTTCATGTCCCAGAATTTGTAGTGGTGCAGCTGTTCCCTAGTTTCTGCTTCTGTCTTGCAAGCCTTGCACATCTGTTTTACAGACAGGTGTGGTGGGGCCCCCACATTGTGCTACTTCTACAAGGAAATCGTGAAAGCCTCTTCCATCATGTCATTCCCTCCACACTCTCCTCAGTGCCCCCACTTGCAAGTTTGCCATTCCTTTGTCACCACCAATAAAAATAAACTTTTGGAAATCAAGGATAAAAGTGCATAATTTAATAATAATCTGTTCTTACTAATTTTTAAAAGTTTGAAACATTTGTATTTTCACAATAAGAAAAAAAATAACCCCAACATCTAGAAAGACACTATCTTACTAATGTTATTAGTAATCTCTTCCAATTATCTCTGTAATTCTAAGATAAGGTGTAACAGACATGCTTCAAAACCTTAGCCAGTGAGATGCTGCTAATAGGTGCTTTCTGGAGTTTTTTTCAAATAGATGAAGGCAAGAATGGAGAATTCAAATGTCGAAATATTCTTAACACATTTGTAGTTAGAACTTTAGTAGAAGAAGAGCGGAGACTTTCACGGAGCTATGAACTTTTCATTTAGGGCAAACCATGCAAGAAGAAATACCACCCAGATAACTGGGGTTCAGTTACCTGTGAAGAAAACTGAAAATTAATTATGTACTACTGGCTGGGAGTGTAAGAGTACCCTTATCTTTTGGAGCTAAGGTCTACCAAAACCTAAGAAAATTCTTCATTGTGATGTGATACTGCTGGGGCTCCCCTTTGATTTTCCTGAGGGGAAATTGGGAAAGGATATGAAATGGGAACATTATCATGTCTCTAAAAGATTATTCCAATAGTAGAGTGAGAAACCAAAGGACTGTAAGAGCTGCCAAAACTGGCCTGAGTAAACCTCTGGTCCAGCCCAAAATCCTGTCTTTGCTGTGACCACAACACATCCCTAGAGAAGAGTACAAACACAGCAAGTACAATTCTTCTCTCAAATGCTTTCCCAACCTGTGGCCATTTGCAGTTCAAGGAATTATATGTAGTATTGTCTTTGGCTGATTTTAAAGTGTTTGTGCTTTTTAATATTTAACATGCATTTTGGTTATAGGAATGGAATAGGAAATGCCATTTCACTTTCATGTGGTAAAAGATGTAAAGGTGTGGAATAGAAATATTTATTGAAGATTACTGCTGTTTCTACAAACTTACTAGAAACCTCATTAGATCCTGGCTCTAGTACCCTGCAAACCAGCTGGGAAGGTTGTATCACCTGTGTGATATAGCCTGTATCCTAAAGGCTGTGTAGGCCTCTCCCTGCATCACCATGAGACTGGGGATTCATGAACTGACTCTGATGGAACTCAGTGTTAAAGGCCTGAAACTCTTTTCTCAGTCCAGAATTTTTAGTTGACTGCAGTACACCACAATTAATTTCCTCAGGCAAGGAACTGAGGAATCTTTTCATCAGTGTGGGATGGGATAAAAGCACTGGGGTATTTTGTTGGGTCCAGAGGTTTGTACTCACTGGGAGGAAGCACTGCTGTCCTTTGCAAGCTATCTGGCAACTCCTTGATGTTTCCAGGGGAATGCTTGCTCTTCGTGCTTTGCTCTTAAAAATGTTCATGTTCCTTTATTATTCTGCTAATACTAACACTTTGAGAAAGCATATGAGCAGTTAGAAATATAATGGTTCAGTTAAAGCTGAACAGAGTTTTTGGCTCTGTGGTTTAGGTTTCTCCAAAGTGTCAGTCTTGCTGTAAACAGGGCAGGTATCTCAAAACAAACAAATAGAAGTAGGTTGGAAGAGACATTTATTTGATAATCTTAATCAGTCTAAATACAGCAGGGAGCAGTTGTTCATCTTCAGGCTGGAAAAGAAAATTATTAAGAAAGGGATGACAAAAAACTGTAACATGTATGGAGAAGGTGCCTAGGGAATACCTGACCACTGCTGCCCCATCTGTGCACAGGGATGGCATCAAATGAAGCTCAGTGGTGGCAGGTTCCAAATGAGCAAAAGGAGGTAGTTCCTCCCACACTGCCTGGTGAGGTTCTGAAATGCTGAGCCTCGAACTGTTATGGGTACTTAAAGGCAGCAACTTTCAACTACTGTCAGAGATGCAATGCTAGAAGAGATGACTGTTGGGATGAGCTCGTTCAGGAGTTCTCATGTCCTTGCAGAACACAGTGAACAGATGTGTGCCTGGTGTCTCTCACATAGGTGTTTGTCTCTTACAACAAATTTAAACTGTAGACTTCTGATTCTAAAGCAAAACAGGAATACCAACTGACTTTTAATTCCTATAGAAGTATTCTAACAGTTAAATGTATTATTTAAAAATATAAATATATTAGTTATGTAGGTGACAGTTAGGGTGAGTATTGTAGAAATAGACAAGGCAGTCCCATAGATTTATTTTAATTATTTACATTTTTCATTTAAGGGTATACTTGCCCATTTCTAAGTTCGGATCATGAGGTCTTCCTTCCAGCCTACTTCATGTTCCCTTCTCTACTGACTTCTCCATCAAACAGAAAATAAAAAGGATATTTGTCAATAGAACTAACGTAGTTTAGCTAATGTATTAAAGTATCAATAAAAGTTGGCAGGATCATAGGTTGACACCTGATAGCTGATCATGTGGAAACTTTGGTGTGAAGGTCAATTCCACCTCAGCCAGGAAGATGAGCTGGCAAAGGCTGGCATCCTATGTGGCAGTTTTTACTTACAATGGGTAACACTTGTTTTTTTAACATCAGATGAACATCCCCTCTTTTTTTAGTCTAGAGAGATGCAGCACTCTTTTAGTTTGAGCAGGACAAATTTACTGGACTTTGGATTGCTGACAGCAGTGGCTCCTGGGCTGCTGGTAGCTAAGCCTCACTTGAAAAAAAGCAACTATGGTTCAGGCCTTGTGAATCTAGCTGGAGTCTTCCAGAATCCATTAGCTTCAGTTCTGTGCTCCCACTCTTCAGTCTGTGCTTGTCCCATGCCCCTGAGACCTGCCTCACTGTCTGGGAACTGCTGGAGGGAGAACAACTCTGGGCACATCTGTCTGAGGGCACGGAATGGGTCAGTGTTGCTGCTCTGGAACGTGGCAGATTCGTGCTTCCAGTGCTTGGATATTCCTTGCTTCCTTCTCAGATCCGGGAGCTGGTTCCTGAGTCCCAGGCCTACATGGATCTCTTGGCCTTTGAACGCAAGCTGGACCAGACCATTATGCGGAAGCGTGTGGATATTCAGGAAGCGCTGAAGAGGCCAATGAAGGTATGTTGTGAAAAATTTGTAGACTGTGTTGAGTGGGGAAATAGTTCTTGTATTAAATGGTGAAATGATCTTTTCGATAAAAGTCCTGTTACAGGAATATTTTGGAGTGGGTCAGACAAAGCTCCGAAGATTCAGCAGCTGGGGATCAGCGTGCATGGAAAAGTGGTAGAGAAAATTCTGTGGTTATTGCCAGCTCTAGCTTCTGAAAACCTTTAATAAGGGGAATAATAACTTAGGGATAAATAAACACTGATTTTGAAATTTTGTATCAGAATGATTAAAAACAAGAAAATAAAAGATTAGAGGGGTGTGCTGAAGAGATGTATTAAATTTCCAATTCTAATTCAGTCAAAAGCTGAACTTGTGGAATAACTGAACATATGATGGGAAGAATTACTTACAGAAAAATTGTTAAAGATCCTGCAAAAATGTACACATATCCTGTAAAAGGATTATTCATGTCAGAAAAAGAATGGATGACATTTTCTGCAGTTTCCATTAGATCAAGTCCAGCACATCACTCTTCGTAATATCCCACTGAAATGGTCTTTTGCTAAGTTTTTTGAGTCTATTCAATGGAATTATGGAAAAGTTTAGGTAGGAAGAAACTGTGGAAGCTATCTAGTTCAACCTCCTGCTCAAAATAGGGTTGTTCAAGGCCTTGTTGAGTTTTGAAAATCCATAAGGATGGAAGTTTCACAGCCTCCTCAGGCAATCTGTTACGATGTTTGTCCACTCTCATTGTGAAGAATTTCTTTTCACACCTTAAATTTGAGTTCTTTTGGCTGTATAGGGTGCTCATAGTCATTCATCTAGTAAATCCTGTAGTACAGGGGTAGCTGCAAAGGGTTTTGCAGCTATATGTCTGCAGTGAGGTAAAGCCGACATTCTTGTTTGTACCAGGGTGATGGGTGTCAGCCCAACTAAGGTCAAGATTCTGTTGTGTTTGTCACTGTACAGGTATCTGATAAGACATAGAACGCTTTAACTCCTGATGTTTTTCCAACTGATATATTGAAACAGAAAAAAAGAAACAAGATCCGTTAACATACCTAGATAGATAGGAAACTGAAATGTGGATGGCTTAAATCACAAGTTCATTGTCACAAAGTGTTGTATATACTAAATTGGACTCAGAAGGAGTAATTTGTTGTAGCTTCTTGATATGGGCAGAACATTATTTTAAACTAGCCAGGAATGTGGACGTATTTAAAAATGATTGGAGACTTGGACTTGCATTCATAAATCTGTTTAGTCTGTGGCAAAGTCTTTAATTAGGGAAGTAACAGGTACATGAGGTCCCAGCCGTAAGCTGTGCAATGGAGATATTCAGGATCTGGAGTGGGGAACAGTATAAGAGACACAACACTACAGGAACTGTAGACAGAAAATTCTGTCTCCACCTAGGGTTCAGCAAATACAGCTTAAATATCAATTACTCAGTTACTTAACATCTAGAGAATGACCAAAGAGATGTTTTTCAAATTCATGTATAAATAGCCCTAGCATGTAGCAGCTGTGAAAGTCAAGACCTATCAAACTAGAGCTAAGTCTAGATAAATTTGGGTTGTTCTGATGTTAAGTATTTTCATTTTATTATGGTTGGAGCATTAGTAACAGCAATGAAAGTTATCCCTGCATTTCCATCTCTTATCACAGCTCTTGTAATTGCCTTAAAACAGTGATTCCCAAACTGGGGTTGTAATCCTGGGGAAAATTTGAATTTGTCTGAGGTAGGTGATGTAGGGAATATGCAGGACTGCAAACTGGAGACTGTCATCCAGGGACCGTCACTCTTTTGCTGGGGACTGGTGTGGGACATTGAGTTCACCAGACCTGTGTAGAGTTGCAGTTTCTCAGACCAAATGATCTATTCCCAGGTTCTCCATTTTTAGCTTAAAAACGAGTAGTAGCATCAGACTGCCATCACAGTGTCTCTCTCCCTGGTTCTGTGAATTGAGATTCTTTCCCTGCTTTCAGGTTTTAAGATGACTGAGGAATTGCACTCAGATTTGCACTTTTTCTGAAACATTTCTGACGTAATTTTGTGTGTTCTGCTTTTTGCGTTGTGAGATAAGGAAAATGCAAACACCTAATCTCCTTCTTTAATCAGTCTATGTTTTAAATATGTCTTTCAAGTTCATTAATGGTTTGTTTTCTTAGGTTAAAAATTCAGTTCTCCCAATCACTGTAGAGGAAGATTTTTTTAGTGCACCTAGCTTGTTCTTACCACCCACATTGGCTCGTTCTTATACACCTCGTCATTCTCTCCTGAGAAAGTACAGTATACAACTACCAAATAAACTGCTATAGTGGATTTTATAGACTATTGTGCATACTATTTTCCATTTTATTCCTCTATAACCTCTGTTTCACTTTCTTTGTTGGTTGTTTTTGCTGTAGTTGTTGAAGTTTTCATAGAACTGTCTACATGTGTTTTTCACCTGTCAGTGCAGTTTTGAACTCAGTAAATATTGTCTAGCTCCTTTTAGTATTCATGATACTTGTGTAGTCTACCAAGTCACTGATTTTTCTGCTTTGGGTTGGATATTTTTAAGGTTTTGTTCAATTTTTTTTTCATTAGTTACCTAACTAATTTTGTTTCTTCTACAAACTTTGACATATCTGTTTGCTGCTGCTCTGGGTGAGAGACGCCTCTATATTCCAGTTCTGATGTGGACATTCTCCGTGGAGCTGGATGTTGTTACTAACTTGGTTTTAGGTGGACTGTACAAGGCAGCTAGAGCCTGGAGACTAGGAGAAAGGGAGACATCTAAAATACTCAGATTTGAATAAGGATGTTATTGCAGAGGATTATCTCGGTGATGAAATGTCAGACTTCTGAGGAAACAGACACAGTTCCTATCTGGATATTGGGAGATATGAGGAAAGAAGGAGTTTCCAGGGCAATGGGAGAATGGAGATAATGTCTTTGGAAATTGAAAGAAGAGGAAATAGAATGAGCGATATAAACCTGAAATATTAGTAGAGTATCTATGAGGAACTATTAAGTGAAAATGCTGTTTATGAAGATTATGAAGACTTGCAGTTCTGCCAGTAATCCAGGTGGGGATAAAATTTAGGAATGGTTCATAAAATGGACAAGATAATTTGAAGAGTTGTGAATTTAGAAATGTGAAGTCCTTCACAAGTCTACCACACCAAACAGAGATTCTGGGTCATTAAAAAAAATAGGTATTATGACAGAGCATTTTAGCAACAGAAATCTCGTGGGAAAGGATGGAGAAAGAATATAGATTCCCAGAATATTTTTCTACCTATCTACCTGTTCTTACCTGTGCCGACCTGTCATTTTCTGGACTCATGGCACTTTGGAAGATCCTGTTCCCTGTCAGTGCATACAACTGACACTCCATTTCTGTCAAACCTTCCTGTCACTGTCTTCTCCAGATCTGGCAAAATGCAGTAATTTTCTTGTTCCTCTTCAGCCATAAATCTCTTCCTTTCCCATTCCTCCATGACAGATTATGCTCTATAACATGCTGTCTGTAACTTCCTTCTCTCCTATGTGTGAGTGTGAAAGCTTTACAAGACTACTCCTTTCTTATATTGTATGAAGGTTGTTTTCTCTGCGTTAACTTGACAACTGTAGCCTTTTTGTCGTTGTATTATAAATAGATATTGGAGATTAGAGTCCCAGAGTAATTTTTGGCAATATGTTGTCTGGAATCTGTGCATCAGACTTAATGGCTGGGTTTTCCACGTGGTGCATGGGAGGAAAAGTGCTGAGAAATGACACAGCCAAAAGCCGCCACAGTGATTGGAAACTTCAGGTAGCCTGTAAAAATGGCAACAGGTAGGCATGATTGTATCTCTCACAGACTTGAGTGCCTGGGTTAGGAATGAAGTGTAGTGCCTCCCTCCACTCAGGTCTCACAGCAGGGTGGAGCTGAGACCTTTGCTGAACGTGAGGGAAGTTAAAGTGAAGGGTAAGGCAACAAGGGGGGGGTGTGTCTCTGTGTTCAGGTGTGTCTGCAGGAGGACTGTTACCAGATGCTGCATGATTGTAGGATGCAGATGGGCAGAAATGTGCAGGGCAGATGGTTTGCAGCATGAGCTGTATTTGTGATTGTCATTTACAAATCTGAACTGACTCAGCTTTGAAAGGCATTCATGTTGCAAGAGGTTTGCAGATGAGTTTTAGCAATCTAGGTAGGTCCGGCTAGGACCTTCCAACCAGGAAGGACATCAAATCATGCTTTTCTTACAATTTCTCAAGTATCTAATCCAGAAGTAGAGGATGTATTGCCTCTTGGGCTTGGCCCTGCAACCTCCTGTCTTCCTCCACTTACAGCGAATTTCAGTATGTTTGTATAGCCAAGAAAGGAAGTTTCAGATTCAGCTTTTCAGTATATTTTCTTATTCTAGTATAACCTGGTGCAACTGTACTAAACATGTAGATTCTCTACTAAATGTGTGACTGTCACCTTTCCTGTGGCTTCCTCAGGTCTTGGACTTTAACTGGAATTGTCCTTTTTTTTTCTCTGTGTGTGCAACAGCAAAAGCGGAAACTGAGACTTTACATCTCCAACACATTCAATCCTGCGAAGTCGGATGCCGAGGACTCCGACGGCAGCATTGCCTCGTGGGAGCTGCGCGTGGAGGGGAAGCTCCTGGATGACGTATGACTGCCCTGTGCTTCACTGGGGCTGGCAGGGCTCTAGAGATTGTCCTGTGGGGTGGTGGGGACACCAGCAGAGACAAGACATCTCTTAATGGCGGTGGTGGCTTGTTGCTGCTGGGAAGGCACCATGTCCAACCAGAGAGAGGGATAAGGCCCTAATGGGAGTGCTGGGGAGAGCAGCAGGAAGTGAAACAGACTTAAGGACAAGATAGGTAGGGGGAGGTGGAGAGAAGAGGGCTGAGATGATTCCCTTAAAAGAGATGACAGGGTTCAGGTCACAAGAGGTATGAAAAGTCAGGCCTACAGCAGGCATTGCATCTTCTGAAGAGCAGGATAACAAGGAGAAGGCAGTACTTCATATTCCTAGGGAGAACACTATGATGTATGGATGGTGAGAGCAAGGATGGGAGAAATGTTTTATCATTATGAAGTCCTCAGAAACCTCAGTGATGGATTTAGATTTCCTTGGGGAAGGCTGGACTTTCCTAATAAAGGTGTCACCTATTTGAATAGGCTTCACAAGATGAGTATTTACAGGCTAAACAGATTAAGAACTTGCATACATGGAGAGGGCAAGGCTTTTGGCTGTCTAGAGGTAACTGTACATGAATCAGAATCATAATCTTCCTGAAGGATGAAGTGGTGACAAAGTGCAACATCTGGGAATTGAAGTTAGACAAATTCAGTTTAAAAATTAGAGCATATATTTTAACAAAAAAAAGAGATTCTTTATTGGAACAAAATATCTTTTCAATTACTGGCATTTTTTAATAAAATATTATCTTCATTAAATACAAAGAAATAAATTGGAATCCGATAGACTATATTCTATGGAAAGTCAGATTATGTGCTTATAAACCTTCCATTTTTTAATGTAGACAGTATGAGCTGTGGAGTAAACAGTGAATGCTGATAATTAAATGGAAAGACAAGATGTAAAAGGAAATAGTTTTACCTAGTGTATGATCAATCTGTAAAATTTACTATTAACTGATAAATCAGACCAAGAAATTAGCGTTCATTTAAAAACCCCAACCTGTTAAAATGAAAGGTATACAGTGACCTTAGGATCATAGAATGGTTTGGGTTGGAAGGGACCTTCAAGACCACCCAGTGCCACCCCCTCCCATGGGCAAGGACACCTTCCACTATCCCAGGTTGCTCCAAGCCCTGTCCAACCTGACCTTGGACACTTCCAGGGGTGGGGCAGTCACAGCTTCTCTGGGCAACATGTGCCAGGGCCTCCCCACCCCCTGAGTAAAAAATGACCAGTCTAAACCTACCATCTTTCATTTTAAAGCCATTGCCCCTTGTCCCATCACTACAGGCCTTGGTAAAAAGTCTCTCTCCATCTTTCTAACAAGCCCCTTTTAAATACCCCCCAAACCCTTCTCTTCTCTGGGCTGAACAACCCCAGCTCTCCTAGCCTGTCCTCAGGAGAGGTGCTCCAACCCTCACATAATTTTCATGGCCCTTCTCTGGACCTGCTCTCACGAGTGCCATGTTCACATGACAAGCCAGTCCTTTCCAATAACATTAAGAGAGTCAGGGAAATCTTCTCTACCGTTCTGTTTTATTGTTCCACCACTGTTGAGATTTTTGCATCTTATCCTGTGTTTGTCAGAGGGAAAACTCAATTAGAGTGACCGCACTTGTGGTCTACATGGGATTTAATGTTCAAGACAAAGAGAGAGACTGAGAAGGAAGCCTAGGACACAAGCTAATAGACATAGCCTTAAACATATCTGGTTCTTCTGCTTGTACAGCTCAGCAAACAGAAACGGAAGTTTTCGTCTTTTTTTAAGAGTTTGGTTATAGAACTGGACAAAGATCTTTATGGACCTGACAACCATCTTGTGGAGGTGAGAGGGTTGTGCACACTTCATATACGCACGTGATAGTGGCACACATAAGAACCCAGGTGCCTGTTGTCTCCCTTGTTTAGGTGACCTTGTATTTGTTATCTCATTTAAGGTATTTTCAAGGTTTTCAAAATTCCATTCTTCTTAAGAATGTTTGCTAACAGAATCTAGTCCGAAAACATAGATGTAGTAGTGATGTAGTGCACATCTTGAACAGAATGTGTGAAAAGATGAAAAAATCATGCACATTTTTCCTATCAAGTAAAGAGTAACAGCAGTACAGATTCTGCACTAGAGCTGAATTGAAATCATCTGGGGGGGGGGGGGGTGTTGTGGTTTGGTTTTGTTGTTGTTGGGTTTCTTTTTAAAATTGCCAAATCTTCAGAAGGCTTGTACTTGTCTTATTCTGGCACGATGTGCTGTGCAAGATGCACCTCCATGGACATCAGTGAAAAAAACGCTGATGGTCTTGTTTCTCCCTTTGTCAGTGGCACAGAACTCCCACGACCCAGGAAACGGATGGATTCCAGGTGAAGAGACCCGGGGATGTCAGTGTGCGATGCACGTTACTCCTCATGTTGGACTACCAGGTCAGTGCAGCCACTGGGACACAGTGCAACAGAGCAAATTCATCCTGTCACACACATCAAAAAACAATATACTTGGGCTCAGAATGTCATGTGGTCCACTGAAGTTAGAATGATACCCAACTGATAGATTACTTAAGATTTAAAGGGGACACATCAAGTGAGCTTCTCATATAGCCCAGCAAAATAATAGGTCTTGGCACTATGATAATTAGTATTTTTATTACCCACCTGCAGAAAGAATATGCATTTCCTCCTCTGGCTTCTTAGAGAATAGTCAGATAAGTTGAACACGAGTTACATGTGTGGTTCTTTAAAAAAAATTCAAAGGAGTGGCTTTTGCTAGTTCAGTGGTACCTGAACCATCTTTGTAATTCCAAATTATCCAGGGAATTTGTATTACTAGGGTTGCAGACCAGGGTAGTTGAGTTGTATCACAGAGGTCAGAAGAAGAAATATATTCTATTGACTGGTTGTGATTGGGTAAATATTCTGGTATGCACCAGAATGGTGGGAACATGCCTGAAAAAACAGAGTTCCAAGACAGTTTGTTGATGTAAGGCAGCTGAGCAGTCATTACAACAGTGGAAGCATCATCATGACTTCCTTCTCCCTCTGTAGTTAACCTCCAGTAGTTCAGAGGAAGGGTTGTTCTATTTCTTCTCCCACTCTTTACAGTAAAATTATGCGTCAATGTTGAAAAGGAGAATTGTTTCCTGAGTCTTTGTGCAAGTTGTTATTATTTAAAGCATATGCTACAGGTAAGTCTGTGTGCATGGCACAGGTACAGTGTCCCCCTTCCTTCTTCCAGAGCATCAGCAGTAGGATACAGAAATGCAAAGTTGTGTTTTTTCAATCTCTACCATTGAATGGGGTGCTTCTCCCAAGGAGCAGAGTGCCCTGAGAATTAATACTGAAACTTCATACCTGTGTGTCTGTCTGCTTTCCTCTCCACTGCCCCCTCCTTCTCTTCCTGTTCCAGCCCCCCCCAGTTCAAGCTGGACCCACGGCTGGCACGGCTGCTGGGGATCCACACGCAGACACGCTCGGCCATCATCCAGGCACTCTGGCAGTACATCAAAACTAACAAGCTGCAGGACTCTCACGATAAGGAATACATCAACTGTGACAAATACTTCCAGCAGGTAACTCCTTTTTGGGCACAGTAGCTCTTTAGAAGCAAACTATAACATCCATCCACAAGTTTGGGATGAGTTGGAATTGGAATAAAAATTACTAATTTTTATCTTCCCTTAATGATTTGCAGTATCCTCAGCACTGAATGGCTTTCAGCATGCACTACAAGTAATATCATTAGCACCCTTCCAATGTGCCAGTGTTGTCAAAATCCCCCACGTCTGGTGGTTCAGCACTCCCACAGAAGCTGTAGGCTTTCCAGAAAGGAGGACTTCTGTATTGATTTGGTGGAATTTTTCCCCCAGTATATCATTTTGTACTAAGAAACATGAAATAATCTGCTGATTCTGATTATCAAATCGTATGTAGACCCGTTTTCTTCCCTTCTCTTTTGCTGTTCATGAAGCGAACATGAAGACATGGAAGACATAATTAGAAAAGTCATTTTTTCCTAAGTCTGCTTCAGACAATAGAGTACCCTTAATGATCTGCATGATATTTTGAAAGCTGCATGTTAAGACTTTTTGTCTTTCAAAGTGACTTCTAGAATTAACTAAGAAGGCTACTTAAAAGCATCTCCACCCTTTCTGTAGATACAATTATATTTATTTTGTAAAGATAATGGTATCTGAGCTGTCACTGTCTTAATTGACTTTGTTTAGGTTTAGGCTTACATGATTTGTAGCAGATCCTTTGTCTAAAAAAATAGACACGTTCGTATCTTACTTTTGATAAGCGGGAGGACCTTCTCACTTTTTTTTAATTTTCCGTTTAAGAACTTCACTAGAATAAGAACTTGCTGAAGCCACCTTCTCTTTGTGTGTCTCATTAAGGGCTTATTAGCTTGTAGGTCTCCTTTATGTTACAACTCTTCAGGAATGTCATCAGACCTGGTAGATGTCTTCTCATTCTCAGAAGATGAATCAGATGAGAGAGTTGGGAAGTAGCTGATTGCCTTTCTAGAAGACTGAACCTCACACCCTGCAAGAGCTGGCTAAGCTGGAATAGTTGCAGAAGAATGCAGCGCTTGCATAGATTTAAATCATAAATGGGATTGATTTGAATGTTTCTGTTTTCCTTAGGTCTCTGGCAAAATTGTCCTAATTAGCTAATCTTGCTTTCAAAACTTGGCATTAGTGCTTAGGAATATAAATCCCATTCATCAAATGAAACATTTCATGATGAGGTTTTTTTTGTTTTTCACTCTAATACTCCAAGATTGAGAGATGGAGGGCAAAGGAATTGGGTTAGTAATGCCTTCCAGTCTGATAATATTTCTGTAGACTATATATTTTTAGTCATATAACTCCTGGAAAAAAACGTAGTCCTAGCTGGAAGCTAGGGGAGCAGTACATAACACATTCTCACTCCATTCATTTAGATACGTCTTCTCATTCGCTGTGCCAGCTCTTCTGAGTCGTGCACTGGTGTGCTTGTGGTTGTATCTAAAAAAATACTTCTGAATGTGTTACCTGGAACACCAGTATCACTGTGACCAGAGAGCCTTCAAAGCCAGGGATTACAAGTTTATACCATTAACTGCAGTTCAGAAGGAATGTGAGAAGTTTTAGGAAAATTCCATGTAGCCTTAGTTTCCGGGCTCCCACCCTCCTCTAACTAGTGTGTATCCTTGATCCCTTTTCCATTCTTCAAGCTCTTGTCTCTTGGGCACCCATGTTAGGAGTTTGACAGAAGTGTTGAGCCAGCAGTGACAGCAGATTGGATGTAGCTGGTATGCGGAGATTTTGGGTGGGAATTCTACAGTCATCTCTATCAAGTGTCAGAATTCAGAACTGAAACAAAGAGTGAGCTGCAGACTCAGTAGATCCTGTTACTTCCTTGTTCTTTAGAAACTAGCTGGCTGAATTCCTGAATGCAGGCAAGTCCAACAAATCAGACAAATTTTAGAGTTGATGAAGATGGATCCTTTTCTGTTTAGAAACACTGTTTACATCAACAAGGAGATTTGAAATCCATTGTGTTATAAGTGAAAGCGAGAAAAAAGGTTCAAAGGTATTTCAAAAGTCAGAGGTGGCTTCTAGGTATTTCTGCTGCCAAATTCCCTGACTTTCTCACCGAGAAAATTGTAGGTTTCAGAAGATACTGTATCTGGGGAACTACAGCATCTGAGTTTGTATGTCTGTCCTACAACCTCATAGTCCTTTCTTTTCAACCCTGCCTTTGTCCTTTGTCTCTGGAGCTGCAAAGCTTGTCTCTATAGATACAATACTACAAGTAGTGTATCTCTTTTATCAGGTGAAAATAGTTTCCCTAACATTTGCATAGGCCTCAATGTTTTCATAGATTACCTTTACATAAGGGTATGTTTTAAGGCAAATGTTAATATATAGAAGGCGGGGGAGGGTTAAAGCAGTTTAAATGGAATACCTTCAGAGAAAAAACCTGTTCACCTGTTCAGAGCATTAAAAATCCCAGTAGGAAAAAAAGGTGGTAATAATTATATTTCTGAAAATTCCAGGTGCAAGGAGTGTTTCTAGATTCATGGCAATGTACTGCAGTTACTCACAGAAAATTTCCAAAACCTACAGCTTTTAATCCTTTTCAGAATAAATTTTTTTTCTGAAGTCAGTACCTATTTGTGGTGTGATTTTCAGGGTTTTCCTGTGCAGGACCAGAAGTTGGACTTGATGACCCTTGTGGGTCCCTTCCAACCTGAGATATTCAATGAGTCCATGATTCTGTTTAGCTTCTGGACCATAGTGAAGAGACGGTAACCATGAATTGTTGTTCAGAAAGGGGTGGGTTCCTTCAAGAGGCTGTTCAGGCTGTGGTTAAAAATATGTAGTACCACGTTGAGTTTATTTTTCCTTAATCTTAAAAAAAATAAATTGCGAATAGTTTTAAAATTCAGAAATGTTTTCTTGTATTTTTCTTTACCACAAAATACTTCAGGAAACATTCCTTGGGGAAAAAAAAAGCAAGCTGTTTTTATGTTTCCTCTGGTAAAAAAAAAATAATAAAATTTTCTTTAAAATGTGCTGCTGCAAACCCTCAGTGAGAAAGAGAGTGTTTGCTTCTCTCTCATTATTGATACAGTTGATCCTTATGTCCCATTAAAATATCCTGTGCCCTTCAGGAGCTAAACCAAAAGTGGAACACCTGAAATTGTCATCATCTGATGCATCTCTCTGTGAGCCCAGATGTAAGTACAGCAGCAGTTTACAGGGACAGAAGTGACCAAAAATTTATTCTGTGCAAGGAACCGGAATTACAGTTTTCAAAATCACCTTCCTTATGAGCTGCTGATTTCTTACTTTCTCATTTAATTGCAAGTTAGGTTTTGGACAGACAACATTTTTTGTTTATTGTGTTGCAGATCTTTGACTGTCCACGGCTAAAGTTTTCTGAAATTCCTCAGAGACTCACTAACCTGCTGCTGCCACCAGATCCAATAGTGATAAACCACATCATCAGGTAAGCTGGTCAGTCAGCTCAACACTGTCATGTGCAAAACACTCACTAGATAAAGTACAGAAACAGCTGTAGTAGTAGGCACCAGAATTCAGTACTTCCAGGTGAGTACCTAGGACTTTGTTGCATGCTCATTCTCTGTGTCATTCTAGTCTCTGTAATTCTGAATTATTTTCAGTAGAATGGCACCAATTCTCTAGAGGTATGCAAAACAACTTTTATTTTTATTTCTACTAGAAGTACCATTGAGAGAGTTGGTTGGATTTCTTTCCTAAAGGGACAGGAATGAGAGTTTGAACCCACAAAAAGAGATAAAAAAGGAATTGAAATAAGAAGTTGTACATCATGGGCAATCCTGTAAATCACTGAGCTCTCATGTAAAGTGTACAACAGCATTACAGTTTCAAATGCAGTGGCCAGTCCATGCATGCTTTGTTGGGATTGGGTCAGCTGTTTGGGTGTTAGTCTTATCCTGAGAATGCCAAGGAGCCAAGAGATCTCCAGAGATGTACAGCAAAGAATGCCTGGATTCAGAGAAGGCCATTGTGACCAAGATACTGAGCTCTCGCATCCTTGTCAAAACAGATGTTTTTCTGGATAGCAGATAAAATACAGCTTTCAGCTGTCCGGGGCACTTCAAGCACGTGCCATATTTAAGTGACAACTGTGTGTGGAGAAGGGGGACAAAGAGACTTCTGGGGATTGCAGTCTTGCTGTTTAGGTATTTCAATCCGTCACAAGCTTCTTTGTGGTCTTGGTCAAAACTCTTATTCTAGGTGTTTAAACATTATTGTTACTTGAATGTAGTGATTTGATTTTCTACAGAATATTGACAACAAATGTTTCTGAATATGCTTAAAATTTGATCCTTTATTTTAAATTTGTAATATGATATAAAGTTTAAATATTACATAGATTATGAAAATAAAATTTGCTTTTTGATTAATTTCAATGTATCAAACAGAGTAATGAAGAAGCAGCTTGGCTGCCATGCGCCTTGATAGCTGTGTACATACTGTCATCAATCATAACCCAGTGACCTCTCTGATAGACCACAAAAGAGCTGAAGTCCTCAGGGATATGTAGTCCTTGCTTAGAGAAAGATGACAAGGAAATGGTGGTTATGTGTGACAATGACTGAAGTCTGATTTACCAACTACGGGATTGAAAACTGTTTGTTAAGAAACTTTAAAGATAAAGTAAACGTTAAGTCTAAATGCCAACAAATTAAATATAAATTTAGGACAGGACAAGCCAAAGAAAGATACTGGTATTTAGCTTATTAATAGGTCTCAGGAGGACGTTAGGCAATTTAATGAAGACTATGTCTATCAGTAGCTTTTAAATTTGGTGGTCTGGACAAAAGCTCCAGCTTAAAAATCTGTGAAATCCGATGGACGAAAGAGGAGAGAATATACTAGAATGTACGTATATATAAAGATACCCTGTTCTTACACTCTTCTCCCAGCATCTGCAACAGGCTTTATCAAAGAGTGTATTCTGGGCTGGATGGATATTTATTCTGATTCATTTTGGCTGTTTTCATGATCTTGTGTTGTACTCTCCATAGCGTTGATCCCAACGACCAGAAGAAGACGGCGTGTTATGACATAGATGTAGAAGTTGAAGACCCATTAAAAGGCCAGATGAGTAGTTTTCTTCTCTCAACAGCTAACCAACAGGAGATTACAGCATTGGACAACAAGGTACTAGCCCAGTAGTAAGGTATCCCATGGTACATGTGCTCATTGTGTAGCTTCATAGGGTTTGGTGTCACATGTCAAAGACAGTAACGTCTTGAGACAGGGACTTCTCAAGGGGATGTGCTTTCAAGGGGTGAATTGGCCACATGCAGTGGGAATACACGGGGGTGAGTGGTGTTCCCACTCAGGATTTGATCCAGGATTTGATCCATTTGATCATGGTTATCAGGGTGATAGAAGTAGAATTTCACAGGTAGTGTAATGAGTCCCCTGACATTCGAGAACCACCTGAACTGTATGACTGACTTTTTATTGAGGGGTCGTGATATCTTGCTAAATTGCTAAAGCAAAGCTGGCAGAATCTCATACTCGGGTGTGGGATTTGTATCCATGACTGCAGAACAGCTCTCTACAGTAGGTGCAAATATGGAACATGCATGGCAGGAAGATCACCTGGAGCATTTTGGTGGTTTTAAGTGTTATTGAAAGAGGATCATGTGCACTTCAGATAACAGTGTTTGTCTTAGGGCAGTGGTGGGCTCTGCAGGCTGTATTAGGGGTTCATGTCACTGTTGGCCAGCTTCTGCCATGTATCAATGTCTGATTTGGCTTGGTAAGGAATAAACAAAAGTGGCTTCTCAGAGCAAGGCACGGCTTCTGTTTGTTTACCTCTGATACAAACAAATATGTTTAAACTCTGATCTTGGTGCAATTTTAAAGGGGGTCTGGACACCAGCAATCCTCGTGGATTCTGGTAACTGTTGCAGCATCTTTTCTTTTATGACTCTCCAGGAAGGTCCTTTTCAACAGGGCAGCTGCTCAGTCAGTTGGTTCCCAGCCTATATAAGCTTGCAAGCAGCATGCATGGTGATATTCTGTTTACAGTCCAGCTCACCTTTTCCTGTGCCTTGTCTCACCTCTTTTTTGAGCATTTGCTAGAGCACAGGGCAAGCTGTGATAAGAGAAGTTATAATCACTGCTGGGTGGATGGGCACAGGCTGCTGCTGTTACCCTTCAGTGCCTTGCATTGTTGTGCTGACACAGATCGTCTCCTGGGAACTCAGCGGGTGCCGATGGAGTTCACTCCACACAGCTGTAGCATTTTCCCAAAGAAGGAATGATTTTAAGTTGACAGCAGCTCACTTTTGTTAACTTACCATGTAGTGCCTACACTAGTGGCCTTGATGGCATAGTCAGAGGAGGATTATTTTCTCCCATGTGCTTGGCCCCCTTAGCTGCTTTGACAAAAAAGATGAATGCATGAAACTAAACAAGATAGGTTTACTATATCAAACTAGAATGTTAGAAGAACAGGGTAGCAAACATTTGCTTCTTTATGTGTGTAGTGCAGATCATTCATTGACTGTCCTCCTACTGATCATACTTGATGTTGATATCCAGGAACATTATAGGACCCTGACTTCTCTTCATTCTTCCTTCTTCCCTGCTAGTTAACGATCATTTCCTTCATAATACTTCTGAATATATGATTCATTTTCTATAAACCTTCTGTACTCCCGATTTCTCACTGTTCACACTCCACTTCTTTTTGCAGCCAGCATGACTTTACTATGCCTTCTCTTAAGAAAAAGTTTAGAAGTCATGGCCATTCATTTAACATGGACTTGATCAAGAAGTTGCTAGAAATTTTAAGGATTACAATAGGATATGGAAGATATGGTGATGATGATAACCAGGAGAAAAACTGCTTTCTTGCATTGGGCACTGTTTAAAGACATATTTATATAGCACCTTTCCCCAGAGATCCCAGACTAGGCAGAGAGAGTGATTCTACACAGGAAATTATTACTTTGTATGGTGACATGACTTAGCTCTGTGAGCCATGCAGCATTTCAGTGCAGGAAGGGAAGGAGAATCCTGTACCTACTTGTGTTGCAGAAGTACAAGTGAAACCAAAATGTAGTGTCAGGATTGCAGTTAAGTTGCTCTTTGAAGTGAAAATGCCCTAGGAAGCTGTACAAGTCTGTAGTATAGAATTGTCACCTTTGTACGTTACCAGGAGTACAAAGATGACCTGAAGGTCACTGGAGAATGGTAGAAATTAAGTAACGTATTTTGGTTTTTTTTACTGTCAGATTCATGAGACAATTGAGTCCATAAATCAGCTAAAAATACAACGTGATTTCATGCTGAGTTTCTCCAAAGATCCCAAAGGATACATCCAAGACCTTCTCCGGTCCCAAAGCAGGGATCTTAAGGTAAGCTAGGTTTGAAAAAGAATGAATAGTGGAACCAGAATGGAAGAATTTTATCTAAATGTATATAGAGTGCATAGCCAAACATCCAGGATGGATAATTGGTGGAAGACAGTTAGTGGAGTACTGCAATCCCAGAGCAGACAGTATGCAGGAAAGACAGTTCAGGTTGTATTCCAATTCCAGTGAAACAGCAGTGCCTGGTGGGCGTGGTAGGTGGATTTGTGGTCAGACAGTAAGATCAAAGTGCGGGGCTGTGTTGATATACTCTGTAAAGTCAAAGCTATATAAAACTCAGCAGGAGCATCCTATAGTACAAGAAGACAATTTTGGGGTGTTTTGTTAGTTCAGAGTTTAATCTTATTTAAGAAATAGGCAGGTTAAATATCAGCTGCCTTTGAGCTTATCTTTGAGATATGCAAGAAATGGAATGTAAAGAAGTTCAGTTGATTGACAGCAAAAACGAATTATTTGTTTTTCATAAAGTTTCACATTTTCTGTCTTTAATTGAGATACCTCAAAATCAGTCATATTAATGAATCCATGAAATTATTTTATTAAAATCATTGTGTCTTTCATATGTAAATGCCTAGTTTGTTAGTCAATAGTCTTACAAAAATCTACTGTTGAGATTATGATTATTATTATTTACATTGTATTCAAAAGGGGATGGCATCTGAAAGAATGTTTAAATAAAGCAGCCTTTGCCTTGAGGAGCTTTCAAACAAAAGTCTTGTGGGGCTTCTCTAGTTACACACATAGAATAGTTGTTCAGAGTTTTCCCTGACTGACAGCCAGTCCTGTAAGAGCCTTTTCCATGATGTTCTGCCCTGCTGGCTTCAGAGTTGTGGTTGCACAATACTGCTCTGCAAAATGTGCTAATGACTTTGTATTTACTTCTGATTCTGTGATGCTGGAGACTTGGTCATCAGAATTCTATTTTTTTATAGAATCATAGAATGGTTCCAACCCCCTACTGCCCTGTACAGGGCTTGGAGCAACCTAGTCTAGTGGAAGGTGTCTGCCCATGGCAGGGAGTGGAACGAGATGAACTTTAAGGTCCCTTTTCCAACACAAACCGTTTGATGATTCTGTGATCTTGTTTTGGTAGTACGCACACATCGTCCATTTGCTTTGGGCTTTGAGAACACTTCTGAACATTTTTTATGTAATAATGTAGATAAATTTTGACTCTACCTAAATCTGAAAGTTTGTCTATGTGGTAGAAGAGCTATATTGGTTTTGTCACAGGTGATGACTGATGTTGTTGGAAACCCAGAGGAAGAACGCAGAGCCGAATTTTATCATGAGCCATGGTCTCAAGAGGCTGTGAGCAGATATTTCTACTGCAAGGTATGAAAGAAATATCCACACTGCTGGCTTATAAATGCATCTTCTGCCGCTGAACAATTGAATCTGCTGAACTGTACTTTTTCTTTCAGATCCAGCAGCGCCGACAGGAATTGGAACAATCTCTGGGAGTGCGTAACACATAAGTCCTGCTCACAAGATCCCGTTGGCATCATGACCACCAAACCAGTGGACTTTTCAGTGTTACTAGCTCACTGTTACACATGGACCTGCTTCCTGACTGGATGGGAATGTACTGTCAACACACCAGTCAGAACACCAGCTTTAGAGTGACCCTTGAAAGTACTGCCCATGGCAGGTGTCTCAAACCATCCCAGGCCAGAGGCAGCACCATACAAGTGTCAGTGTGAAAGAAGACTAAAGGTTCATTCATCAACGTGCATTGTTACGTTTTAGTGGAAAGTTCAGACACTACACAGCAAATCCTAATGGGCTAAGGTTAGAGTCGTGGGTGGCACTGATGGGGAGGTTGAGATAGGTGTTCTAGGAGATGACGGATTTAGAGAAATAAAGGCAGTTCTCATTCTATGGTACTCAAGAGTCTCAAATAGTAACGTATCTGAAATTAAACAAGATAGTCTTTCTTATAGCTGTGGAATGTTTTATACTCCTGAAGAGAGTTTTTATTCCAGCTGGACCAGTGAAAGAAGCTATCTCACCATCTGAAAGAACAAACTAGGAGGATTTTCATTCTGGAATGTGGAGCCTCTCTCAAAGAAAGATGTACAGTCGGGACATCTCTTCTGCAGATGCAGTTCCTTCCTCTTCCCCTTGTCTTGGCAGTGAAAGCTAGACTGTATCACATATCACTAGATGGGTATGATCAATGTCCTTTACCAAGAGGATCATCCCTGGAGTAAGAGCTTCTTAGGCATCCTTAATATCAGTGGTAATAGCAACAAGTGAGGCATTCTGAGAAAATTAAAATAACATAAAGGTGCTTTGCTTGAACACAGCAGATATTAACAATGAGCATATATGTAAAGTATCAGATTTCTTAAATGTTTCTCTGTGTGTGCCTGCGGGATTCATCACAGAAAAGAACTTCCTAATTGTTGGTGCAGATTCCAAGAAACTTAATTTTGTGTAACATGGTAGTTTTCTCTTTTCTTCAAGATGTTAACAGAGTCCCTGGATTGGTCTCACATTTTGATCATAGGTGAACTGCCTCTTACTATGAATTATTTAGTTCCCCTGTACATGATATGTGCTGGTTATGTGGCATGCTCTTGAGTTATAAAGCACTATCATCCTTAAATAGCACAAAGAACATATTCCTTGGAAATCATCTTCTTTGTAAATGTAAATTCAGACTACGGGAATTTATAGCACATTTACTTGGAAGCAGGGACATCTTCCTTAAATCCTTTCCCTCCTCATTTTTTGTAGTGCACAGATCAGTTGTGATTAATGGCCCAACATGAATTCTAGTCCAAAAGGTAGCTGCCAAAATATAACTGTCCATTTGATATGGCACTCAAAATCCTCTTCTAGGTTACTCCTTTTCACCTCCTTTCTTCACTTCCTCGGAAAGAGAATCAAATTCACAGCAGGAAGGCAGCTCTTCTGAATAATGCATTTTTCTGTAGTATTGCCTTTCCTCTTCTGCTACTTTTGCCAATTTCTTTCTTAATTTAACTTAAAAGTTTCTTCTGTCCAGTCACAGAAGAGATAGTCTTCTATCCCTTTATTTAATATCTGTACTTTCACATTAATAGTGCCATAGCTTTTACTCTGTCCATTGTGTTCAGAGATGTCTTGGAATATTTACTTTTGATTGGAGTCATGTGAGGGCAGTACTGTCACAAAAAAATGTTGGTGTGAGAAAAAGGATGGCTTTACCTCTTTTCCTGAGGCCTTTTACTGGGGATGACTTCATTTGGAACTCTTTTTTTGTTAAAACCTCTTTTCATAGTAAAATGTGAAATCCTGCAGTCTTAAAACTGGTTATAGTGAGGTGCTGTGAGGCTGCCAGACAGTGACTGACTTGAAATCTTGCTTAATTTAGGATTCCACTAATTGGACTACAAGAAAGCATTATGAGGGAAAACAGTTGGTTTCATCTGCTATTGTGCTTCCATATTTGTTCCGCTGCTGTGTCAGTTGTGTGCACACTGCCCAGTGTATAAAACTCTTTTCTGTATGTGGCAAACAGAGCAGCTGCATTCAGGGGATGTGTTCAGTCTGCAGGAATAGGAAATGCAGAGAAAGATACGCAAGGATGTGAGAAGGAAACGAGACTGAGATAGATGCCTGCAGGATGTCTGCCAGGGAATTCTGGAGTTTGAGAGCCTTCCCACTAAAGTGGCAAATATTTGTACAGAGAAATTTCAGTCGTGTGCCACAGCTGGCAACATACTGGAGTTCAGCCTGCTTTTAGGGCCTCTCTGTAGAATTAATTGGATGGATCTGGTTCCAAGTCTCTTTCAGAGTAAATTACCAAAACTAATGTGGTGTTGCTGCCCTGTTCACAGCTGCATCACTGAAAGCTGAATCTGTGTTCAGCAGCAATGCTGTAATGAAGTGTGTGTGTGCATGAATCAGCCACTGCAGATGGCAATCCAGAATCTAAATTCTTACATCCCACTGTCTATAAAAAGACTGGTCACCAACAGTGAATCTTAGGAATAGCTGTCAAGTGTCTTTCCTTTGGCTAAACTGGGGTTTGATATTTTGATGTCTTTTTCCTGTGTTTAGGAACAGTTCAGTTCTTTTACTGAAGAGGTACAGTGAGAAATTTTGTCCTCTGTTCCAGCAGTGCAGCTGGGAGCTTGCTTTTTTGCAAAACAAAGAGAAATTTTATTTGAAGAGAAATGATGGAGCTATACTGGAAGGAACTAGACCAGGTGCTGCTTGGGAGTACAAAAATGAAAGGTAGTGGCACTGAACAGGCAGGTAATTGTGGCAGACTGTGAATGAGAAATGCATTTGAAGTTCAGGATGGTTGTCGTTTTGTGTGTATAAAAGATGATAAGAAGATGTTTCGGGGTCTTATTGCCACAGTACAATACAAATTTATGCATACTTAAAACATTCTGTGCATAGAAGTAGTTCATGTATAGATGATAATATAGATTGTTAGAAAATAGAACATCAAACTAGGAAAAGGTTCAACAGAATTCTGGAGTACCAGTAGAAAGGAAAAACATCTTGGAGCAGAAATGTTGACATGGCAGGTTATAAACAGTTCTTTTTAGTCCTTTGTGCTGTTGGCCGTGAGTCAGGACTCATATCATGTTTCATAGAGATTAAAGGGGAAACAAATGTTTGATTATGGAATAAAGAGAAAAATACAACAGTGGGAAAGGCAATAAAAAGATGGGGCAGGGTGCCACTGAAGTGCCAGTAAGACATAGCACAAAATAATGTGCAGAGTACTTTTGGAAATAGCACAGTCCATGTGAGTCGGTGTGTTCTGTGTGCATGTGTGTGTGTGTACAGGGAGAGAGCATGTGGGAGAGCCAGGCTCAGCTGGTGTGTAGCCTGGAAACGGGCATGCAGGACAGAATCAAAAGTTCTGCAGATAACTTTGAGACACACTGTCAAAACATTTGCCACTGTTATCAGCAGGGATTCAGTTGTTCAATGTAGCAGGTTGGTAGTTGTAGTGCAGACGTTGTCTCAGCTGGCAGGTTTTTTAAACCACGTTGTTTAGAATTTATCCTGTGGAAGCCGAGTGAAAATATTAGTGCATATATCAATATTGGTGCATATCCTAGGGCTCCTAATTTTGAGAAAATGCTAATCAGGTATTTGGGGTTTGTTGGCCTGGTTTTGTATGGAGAACCCTTTTATGGCAGTGCAAGGGAATGAGGAGGAAAAGAAAGCTTTTTTCCTAAAGAAAGAGGTCTCCTTTCTGTAACTGCTCTGTTGTTTAATAGGATGTATCTGTTCTGCCAGATCCTGTATGATCTTTTCCAATCTCATTGAAGAAAGGAACTCCATTTAAAAAATACAACAGTGGGTTTGTGACAGTGAGCAAATACGTGTATAAAGGATGAGGGGAACAGAGAGACTCCCTCTACTCTGTAGCCACCATGTCTTCATTGTATGATGCCGAGTGATTCGTAGAAAAGCTTTTGACAATAAATACTTCGTTTCTTTGTATCTCTTGCACTAACCTGATGTGTCTTAACAAAGACAGGTATTGGTTTCTTTCTGCCCCGATAATGATCTGAGTGTTTGAATTTCTGCTCACTTGTGAATGCACACACAGACGCGTACACACACAAATGCACACGTGCAGGGGCAAACACCTTTTTTAATGGGACTTCACAAAGGTGAGAACTGTTGCTCTTTAGATCTTTCTTACATGAATTCATTTCTTCACTGGATTCCACCTTCAGCCATTTCCATACTGAGTAAGCGAGAAATCCTTACCATTGGAGAGGTCTGGCTCCTCTCCTGTGCAGTTTAGAGCTAGAGCTTGGATGCCAAGACGTGTTGTATGAATTATACAGTTGCCACCGACACTCTGGTAGGAATTACATGGATACCACCTCAAAGAGCTTGTCCTTAGGTTCCGCTTAAATAAAAGAATCAAATGGGGTTTTTTCTACTATATGTCATTGTAGTTCCAGCTCAAGCTGGGAGACTCTGAAGAGGGAACCTCCCTTCCTGTTGATTGTCACTGGATTTTATGGTCTCTATAGGTCGCTTGATATCCCGATGGCACAGTTCATCCAGTCCTGTTCATGGAGTTTGGAGTCTTCTGATTTGCTTCCACATCCTCCAGGCACCCTTTCTGACTTTTTCTTGAGACGTTTCCTTATCTTTTGTAACAGAATATCCTGTAGTTAAAGTTTTACTTACGCTTCCTTATCTACCGTTTACATTTCCATAGATAAAGGTGAAAGAAAATTCACATGGCTTAAAGCTTCCTTTACTTTAGTCACTAATGCTAAGCTCTAGGACGAGTTAGTCTCTCGCTGCAGAGGACCCTGGAGTAAGCTCTGCAAACAGCAGCCTTCCGACAGAGTTACGAGCCAGCCGATACTGTAAGAAATCTTTGCCACGCTGAGCAAGCTGCAGCTCACTGAACAGGGTTACGCCCCGAGGGTCCGGCCAGGGGACGGGGGTCCCGGGAGCGGGACCCGGGACAGCCACGGACCCGCGGCAAGGAGCGCCCGTGCACCTCCCGCGGCCGCGGTCCCGCGGGCTCCAAGCCCCGCCAATCCCGGCCCGAGGCAGCGCCCGGCCCGCCAATCCCGGCCCGCCTTTCTCGGCGCCGTCCAATCACAGCCCGCCTTTTCAATCCGGCAGCGGTCCCGCAAGCTCTGCTCGCTCAGCCGCGGCGCGGCCCCTCCGCGCAGCCCCGTCCCCCCGTTCCCCTCAGGCGCTGCTGGGACTACGGAAGGGCGGTGGGAGCTCCACGGTCCCATCCCGTCCGGGAGCTCTCCCGGGAGAAGGGGAGGGAGGCGGGGAGCGGGCGGAAGCGGAGCAGCCCCTGGGAGCGGGGCGTGAGGGGACAGCGGGGTTCTTGGGGACGGGCGGACGGGGATTGGCGGGGCTGGCACGGGGGGG
>NW_020885097.1:0-3124 GCF_003945725.1 Corapipo altera
AGGATTTAAACCTTTATAGCTCTGAATTCCTTAAGACATAATCAGTAGAAATTTAACTTTCAGAATTCTATGTAAACATTTGCCTCATCCAACCCAAGGCTGGAAACATTTTTAACTGGTAATTAAAAGACTTGGCTGCAAATCTCACATCTCAACCCTCAGCTTCCTCCTCAGCCTTGGGAAGGACGAGCACAGGAGGCTGCAGACTGGAAATTGTAAAACCAGCACCATTTCTGCTCTAATTCAATTTGCCAAACCCAGGGGAATCAATAAGAGACGTGTCTTTGCATGTCACACTCATTTCCTTTTTTTTTGGCCAAACTCTGCCTGTCTCATTCACAGGTGCAGATGGAACAGGAGGAAAGCAAGGCCCTTTTTTAGATTTCCACAATAAATGCACACAGGGAGATCTTTGGGACAGATAATATAACATAGATTCAAATCTTTCAGGGGAACAACATCAGAAATATTCCAGTGTACATGTGGACTTCAAACTCTCTCTCTCTTCCTGCCCTGAAATGAACTGCTCCAGATGTGAGGAATTATTCTGGTTGATTCTGAATATGATTTATACACGTTTTTGATGTGCAGATATTTTACATGGAAAGGGATATTTTACATGGAAATGGATATTTTTTCCAATGCAAACTGATATTTTTTCCAATGCAAATTCCATTCCAAAGAGCTTGCAAACACCTCTCCCTTTGCAGGAGGTTAGGGATGGCCACCCCCTGATCCTGATGGAAGGAACTTCTGCAGAATTCCTGCCCATCAGGTGAGATCTTAAATGTACTAAAATAAGGACATTCCTCTCAAGTTACTTCAAATTTCCTTTCCTCTGTTTCCATTTTCACTCCACAGGCAGGAAAATGACCCTTCTCTGCCCTCAGGATTCCCTCCTCACCTGAGAGGACCTTCCTTCTCCCTCTTTGACCTTCTTGTCTCCCCTGATATGTCATTAAACCAAGCTCCACTTTTTTCTCATATAACATTTCTGATATTTTCTGTGACAGTTTCTTTTAAATTCTCCTCACCCAGTGCTTAAAATACCTTAAAATCTCCTTAACCAATGCTTAAAACCCTAAATTTTCCCTGTGTCCTGCTTTCCCACCATTCCATCCTCCTCTGAGAGGTGTTTATTGTAATTCCAGTGACAAAGCAGGTGACATGGAGCTGGATCTGACAGGAATGTTCTGGTGGTTCATCCAGGGTGGAATCTGGGAGCCCTATTCCAGGAATATAAAGAAAATTAAGGAAAGCCCCAGAGAAAGAGGGTTCAAGAAAGATGTGGTCCCACAGAGCCATGAAATCCTCTGGGTTGCTGAGGTTTAGGTGGGATATTGGGATGGAATTCCTGGCTGGGAGGGTGGGGAGGCCCTGGAATAGAATTCCCAGAGAAGCTGTGGCTGCCCCTGGATCCCTGGAAGTGTCCAAGGCCAGGCTGGAGCAACCTGGGCTGGTGGAAGGTGTCCCTGCCCGTGGCAGGGGTGGCACTGGGTGGGCTTTGAGGTCCCTTCCAACCCAAACCAATCTGGCATTCCGTGGAAATTCAACAACCCTAAACCTGCTACGAGCTAAATATTCCCAAAATTCTTCCTGGATTCTGTCTGAAGAAGCAACACTGCACAGGTCAGGCACAGAGGGAGAGATTTAAGCATCCTTAATCCAACAGAAATTTAGGGATCAGAGAAAGGGAATGGTGTGGATGGAACCACGAGCAGATCCCACTACACTGGTAGTGTTTGCAGGGCATTAAAAGGTTAAAACAAAGATTAAGAGCAGCTGATTTTTCCAGCTCAGAACCCCATTCCCACCTGGAAAACCTCTTGTCCTCTTTCTACCACTCCCAAAAGATGCTCATCCCAATCCTGTGGCTCTCAAAAACCACCAAACCCCAGTCAAAAATACCAAGCCAAATAATTACCAACCACAAACAGTCTGCTGGGAGGGTGTAAATAAAACCAAGGATTTTAATTATGGCCCTTTTTCCAGGGGGAATTCCTGCACTAACGTGTGTCCAAATGGATCACTGGGTTCCAAATCACTCCCTGGTTTGAAACGTGGCCTCAGAGACACGAAAGGGGAATATTTTGATGAGCCTGACACGGAGCGTTGTCAAGGAAATTAGAGCAAAGTAACTCCAGTTAATTATATAAATAGATAATTAAAATTAAATTAAAATTAAATTAAAATTAAATTAAAATTAAGCAGGGTGGAAAAAAAAATAAAAAAGCAGCTAAAAAAAATCCTAATGCAACTAATTTCATTATATGTTCTTCGACTTGGGCGAATTCCCCTCGTAATTCCCTAATTCCTCTCGGGGCCGGGGAATCACGGCCCTTGTTTGTGCCCAGCCATGCAAACAGTGGCGTAAACACGGATTAAAATCCCCCATTTTCATTTCAAATGAGTGGGATTCAGGCAGGAGAGGGAAGGAGAGGGAAGGAGAACCAGGACCCTCCAGGTCCCAAAGCTCTTCCCGGGATTTGTCCCAGTCGGCTCCAGGACTCCCAGGGAAGTCACACAAGCACAAACCCCACACCCGTTCTGCATAAATAACACCCTCAAACTGTTTTGCAGCTCCCAAAGCTCATCCCGGTAGGAGATCTGCGGGATAACAAAGTGTTTTCTGCCTCAACTTTGCCAAAATATCCGTCTCCAAAGTCTGCCTTAATCCCCAATTTCTCCCTCCCTGCACAAACTGTTATTTCAGGTGTTTGATCCCCAAATATTCGGTTTTTAAATCGATCGGTTGGGGGGTTATTGAAAGGAAAAGAAACTCAAATCAGTGCCAGGGTTGGGGAGGGGAGAGAAGAGAAGGGAAGGTTTGGGAAGGGAAAAGAAAAAATAAGAAGGGGAAGGGAAAGAGAAAGGGAAAGGGAAAGGGAAAAGGAAAGGGAAAGGGAAAGGGAAAGGGGAAGGGGAAGGGGAAGAGGAAGGTTTGGGAAGGGAAGGTTTGGGAAGGGAAGGTTTGGGAAGGGAGGGTAAGGGATGGGAAGGTAAGGTTTGGGAAGGTTTGGGAAGGTCTGGAAAGGAAAGGGAAAGGGAAAGGGAAAGGGAAAGGAAAAGGAAAAGGAAAAGGAAAAGGAAAAGGAAAAGGAAAAGGAAAAGGAAAAGGAAAAGG
>NW_020885097.1:3134-13438 GCF_003945725.1 Corapipo altera
AAAGGAAAAGGAAAAGGAAAAGGAAAAGGAAAAGGAAAAGGAAAAGGGAAAGGAAAAGGGAAACTGGAGCGGAATGGAATAGAAAAATAAAATAAATTAAAATAAAATAAATTAAAAATAAATTAAAATAAAACACAATGAAATTAAGGCCCAGAGGCCCTCCCAGAGTTCCCCAGCCTCCCAAGGCCCCTCCTGCCCACGCAGTCCCCCTGACCTGGCGGATGCCCAGGCGGTAGGCGAGGATCCGATCCACGGCGTTGGGGTTCATCTGTGTCCACTGCAGGCTGTAGGAATACACCCGGGGCCTGTTCTGCCACAGGGGGTTGTAGGTGTCGTAGTAGAACTCGGGGGCGTAGGCTTTGCCTGGGGGAGGCAAGGACACAGGTCAGGGACACAGGTCAGGGACACAAACAAAATTATGGAAACCTCACTTTGGGAGCCAAAGGTTGAGACCCAACCCCTGGTGGGCTGAGCCTTCATTAAATCAACTCCCAGTGGTTTGAGTCTTTGTTAAATACGTTCTGTCAGAAATACATCTGGGAATCCTTTGCCCCCCAAAAATCATCAGGAGGAAATGAAACCCTCCAAGCTCAGCTTTGATGTGTTTGTGAGCCCCTGGTGTTTTGAGTCTTTGTTAAATATGTTCTGTCAGAAACACCTTTGGGAATCCTTTGCCCCCCAAAATCGTCAGGAAGAAATGAAACCCTCCAAGCCCACTTTTGAAGCATTTGTGAGCCAGGTACTGCTTTGTTTTGAACAGAGATTTTTTCCAGCTACACAACTGTCCTTTCAAGATATTTTTATTCACTTTAACAAACACAGAAATTAATGTTTATTGGTTCTGAGTCCCACAATTCTGCTCATTAATCAGTGTTCTATCCTTCACTGGCTAATTTGGTCCCCATTCTTTGGTCCTCCTATCACTCTTCCTCAGAGAGAGAATCTCCAGCACTCAGGCTGAGATGTCTTTGTTAATCCCCTCTGTATCTTCTGGTTACTCCAAGAAGAGAACAGAAAAAAGGGAAGGGAGAAGGAGAGGGAGAGGAAGAAGGAGAAGAAGGAGAAGGAGAAGGAGAAGGAGAAGGAGAAGGAGAAGGAGAAGAAGGAAGAGGAGAAAGAGAAGGAGTGCCATACATTTAAGATCCCAGATATCCAACCTTCAGCTTCTTCAAGCTTTGTCTACTAAAACCCATCAAAGCCAGTCCAGGGAAACTCAAAGTTTGAATGGTTTAAAGATCAAACCAATGAGTCTAGTAAAAGAAACCCACCAACTGCTACCATTAATTACAAATTTAGGAAAGTTATATCGTTTCCAACACCTCCATCCGTGTTTTTAAAGGATTTGTGGCGATGCTTTGCCTTTGTCATTCAGTCCCTCGGTGGAATTCGCAGCCCAGGTGTGGGCAGGGAAGAGGAAAAATGAAGGGAGCCTCTGGGAAAGGCTGAAGCGACACAAGGTGCCTCTGCTCTGATTTTTTCATGCCCAGTTGACTCGAATGGAGACATCAAAGCGACCTGCACGACTCTGGGAGACTCTGTGACAGCTGCTGGAGCTGGCACAGATAATATGGAATGACACCCGGGAGCCGGGAGTAGGAGATGGATATTTCCAGTGACTGCTGCTGCCTTCATCACCTTCATCTTCTCCTCTGCACCTTCCCACCTGGAATGCACCCAGGCTGTCCTGGATAACCCCCCCAGAGGTGCCCTCTGTTCTCCTGCATTATTCAGCTGGACAGACTGGTTTGTACAAGGCAGGCACAGGACGTCTCACAGGGCACGGTGGGGACACGAGTGGCTCACCAGCATTTCCAGCCTTTGGAAACAGGAAAACCCCAAGGATGGTGCCCCCAAACATGGCCTGAATTAATTTGGACTTCAACCCACAAAGAGGTTTTGCCCAGAGGTGTCCCATCCCTGGGAACATTCAAGGTCAGGATGGACAGAACTTGGAGCAACTTGGTCTAATTAAAGATGTCCCTGCCTATGTCAGAGGGACTAGATGGCCTTTAAAGATCTTTTCACACCCATGATCTTTCATGGAAAAAGCTCATCCTGCCCTGTCCCTGCTTGGGAGCAAACCCAAACCAGGCTTTGACTCATTTTGTCGCTCCAAGTACGTAAAAATGAGACAAAACACGAGAAACCAGAATATTTGCATGTTACCCTCCTGCAAAGGTCTGAAAGGGGCTTGCAATTAGAGAAAAATCCAAGCAGAGTAAGATCTTTTCACCTCCCAAAGCTTATATTTCCATCCTTCCATTTCTCCAGGGGTTTTGTCAGTGGGGATGATTAGGAAAGGGACTGAATAACACGGGACACGTGGGAAAACATGGTTTGCCTGCTCACATGGAGCTGTGAGACGTGGATCCATTAATCACCTCCTTTAATTGAGGTTTGAGGTGCCAAAATTAACACTGTATTTAGGCCTTTTCTCCTCCAAACTATCCCTTATCCAAAGGTGTAAACAGAGATGGATGGAGAGGCCTCAAAGTGGGATAATTTTCACCCTCAGAAAGACAGTGAGAAGAGGGGGGGGAAAGTGCATTAAAACAATAAAAAATGCAGAGGGACAAAGGGAAAAATCACACAAATAGACACCAACATGGTGGGTGTTGACCAAGCCTTTCTCTCTCCAGCCACGCTTCACTTTCCAAAGCATGAAAAGCCCCTTTTAGCCAAGAGGGTTTTTTTGCCAATTGGTGAAAGAGGAGGTTCAATCAGCCAGGACTGGGGCAGAGGTGGTGTTGTTGAGGCAGCAAACAACAACACCCTGAGGGGAAGGAGCAAAGCAGAAGCTCAGCTGTAAAACCTGAGCCGGGAGATAAACGAAAGGAGGCCCAGCGGCGGCCCGGATTTGTTTTCCTTATTTATGCACAGTGGAAATAATGGAGGAAAAGCTCATGCTGGATGCAAATTATCATCTCTCCCCTTTTCTCCATAATGGCATCTCTGGGGGAGGTCCTGAAAGGATCCATAATTAGACACTTGTCACAACGTGGGCCCTCGAACAACACGGTCACCTCCGGAGCAGCGAGGAGGGCCCGTGAGGAGTGGCATTATCCCAAATCCCTCGGAACACAGGAGGGCTCTGGTGTGAATGGAGATGCTGAAAAATCAACAACACAGAGCTAAGACCTTTCCTTGCAAACCTGAGAAAGCTGGGAAGCGGTTTGGAGCACAGGGAAAGCGGGTGTGGCCATGGGAGGGGTGGGAGCCATGAGGGACATGGGGCGATGCCTGAGCAGGGTGATGTCCCCTGTCCCCACGGCCCCTGGCTCTGACAGCTGTGTCCACCTCTGGGTCCCGAGGAAGTGGGAAGTTGGTGGAAGTCCTAATCCACATCCTGGGAAAAAAATTTCCTCAGCAAGAGTCATCCCACTGGGTGGGTCCACCAGGGTCCTGAGGAAGTGGGAAGCTGGTGAAGTCCTAATCCACACCCTGGGAAACATTCCCCCAAAACCCAGACTCGACCCCCCTTCCTCTGACAGCAGGTGACACCAAACTGCCCCTGAGCCAGAGGTGGGTCCTGGGGACATGAGGAGGAACATTCCCAGCAGGTCAGGGAGGGGATCCTGCCCCTCTGCTCAGCCCTGGGAGGCACATCTGGGGTGCTTTGTCCAGCTCGGGGCTCCTCAGGACAGGAAGGAGCTCCTGGAGCAGGTCCAGGGCAGGGTGACAAAGCTGATGAAGGGATGGAGCATCTCTGAGGGAGCTGGGGTTGTTCAGCCTCCAGAGGGGACACCCAGAGGGGACCTCCCCAAGGGCTGGCAGGGCCTGCAGGGAGGGGGCAGAGGATGGCCCAGGCTCTGCTCGGGGGGGCCCAGCAATGGCACAGCAGGAACGGGCAGGAACTGATGCCCAGCAAGTGCCACCTGCACAGGAGGAAGAACTTCTTGGCTGGGCAGTGACCCAGCCCTGAGCAGATTGGCCAGAGAGGGGGGGAGTCTCCTCCCTGGGGATATTCCAGAGCCCTCTGGACACAATCCCTGTGCTCTGGGATGGCCCTGCTGGAGCAGGGAGGTGGCACCAGATGGGACACTGTGGATCCTTCCAGCCTGACCCATCCTGGGATTTTGTGACTCCAGACAAACAACCCAACCCTGTCACAGCCAAACCAAAGGCAGCACTGGCCAGCAAATCATCCTCCTCTAGAGAAACAAAGAGATCACAAATCATGGAATCACAGTATGGTTTGGGCTGGAAGGTACTTTAAAGCCCATCCAGTGCCACCCCCTGCCATGGGCACTGTCCCAGGGTGCTCAGGGCCCTTGTCTTTGCTCCCCTTGCTTTGGGGAGGCAGCAGCTGATGTGGAGGAACCACTTGCAGCCCAGAACCAAGCCCTTCCCTCAGGAAAGGTTATCCCACATTTTCCCCTGCAGAGATGCCTCAGACACATGGGGCTGCCATCCCTTGTGCCCCAGCTGGGCACCCTTGGGGTCACCAGCTCTGCCTTCACCTGCCCTTCTTCCCACAGCCATGGCAGCCTCTCCTTTCCAAAGCAAAGCCTTTCTTTTGTTCCCACAGGAGACATTTCCCTTTCTCGTTGTGTTTGCCCTTTTTAAGCACAGGCAGCAAAAACAGCCTTCGAGGCACTTCAGGATTTATTAAGACTTGTCCAAGGCCAGGTTGGACGGGGCTTGGAGCAACCTGGGCTAGTGTGAGGTGTCCCTGCCCATGGCAGGGGGTGGCACTGGATGGGCTTTGAGGTCCCTTCCCACCCAAACCATTCCACGATTTCAGTTTAACTTAATTAATCCCTCCCGAGGAACTGTGGTGTTTGGGGCTCTACCAGGGAGAGGATACAGGACACAGCTGGATGTGGAGAGAATTGTTTGTTTTTCCTTTCTAGCACTGACAAAACACCCATTTCTTGCACCTTCTGAACACGCAGCGTGTGGGAAATAAAGAACGGGGGGGAGAGTGGGAACAGCACAGGGACAGGCGACACCAAACACGGTTTTACTCCTGTGGGCTGCTCAAAAAACGCACAAACACAGCAAATGTTTGCGTTTGAAGACGACGCTGCTAAAATAAAGCAGGAATTCCTGCCGGGAATGCTCCCGGAGACCGCCCAGCCCAGCTCAATTACACGTCGGCGCTGTTGTTCCATCAACCTCGATGGATTTGCGTATGAAACCCGTAATTATCAGTCGTGCTAATGGCCCTCCCGGGCACACCGGGATGGGTTGGGATTGTGCTTATCTCCCTCCTCAGGTCGGCACGGGGGGAAGGAAAACCCCAGCACCCCTTTCTCCAAAAATACCCACGAAAATAACCCCAAATACCCCCAAACCACATCTCATAATATCCCAAAACACCCCCCAAAACACTCTGAAATCACCCCAAAAATACCAACCAAATAGCCCCAAAATAACATCAAAATAATCACCAAATACATCAAAATATCCCCAAATAACTCCCAAATCCACCTGTGCTCCCAGGATAGGAGGAATGGACAAGGTAATATCACAAAGTACATCCCAAAATACTTCAAAATACACCCCAAAACACCCTGAAATCAGCTCAAAAATACCAACCAAATAGCCCAAAATCCACCTGCACTCCCAGGAAGGGAGGAATGGACAAGGTAAGACTAAAACATCTCATAATACCCCAAAATACATCCCAAAATACCCTGAAATCACCCCCAAAATAACCCCAAAATAACACTAAAATACATCCCATAATACCTCAAAATACAGCCCAAAATAACCTGAGGTCACCCCAAAAATACCCACAAAATAACCCAAAATACAGTGCATAATAACCCCCAAATACTCTCAAATCACTCCAAAAAATCTCTAAAATAAAACTGAAATACCTCCAAAATACACCAAAATAACCCCAAATTACCCACAAAATAACCCACAATAACCTCAAAGTACATCACATAATACCCTCAAATACACCCCAAAATACCCTAAAATCACCTCAAAAATACCCACAAAAATAACCCCAAATACCCCCAAAATCCATCCCATATTACCCCAAAGCACACCCCAAAACACCCTGAAATCACCCCAAAAATACCCACCAAATAGCCCCAAAATAACCTCAAAATAATCCCCAAACGCCCCAAAATATCCCCAAATAACCCCCAAATGTGGCTCATCCCGCCCACGGATCCCATGCCAGGCTTTGGGAGAATCCCCTTCCCTGTCCTCTGCCACTGCAGTTCAAATTTGCTGTTTATTAATTTCTAGGAAAGGCTGACATAGGATTTTGGAAAGATGGGATACCAGATCTCAAGGAATAGTCATAAAATCCCAAACTGGTTTGGGGTGGAAGGGATTTTAAGGATCATCCCATCCCACCCCCTGCCATGGGCAGGGACACCTTCCACTATTCCAGCTTGCTCCAACTTGGCCTTGGACACTTCCAGGGATCCAGGGGCAGCCACAGCTTCTCTGGGAATTCCATCCCAGCCCCTCACCACCCTCCCAGCCAAAAATTCCTTCCCAATCTCCCCTTTTCCAGTGGGAAGCCATTCCCTGTGTCCTGTCCCTCCATCCCTTATCCCAAATCCCTCTCCAGCTCTCCTGGAGCCCCTTTAGGCCCTGGAAGGGGCTCTCAGCTCTCCCAGGAGCCTTCCCTTCTCCAGGTGAACATTCCAGTCCTTCCCACCTGTTGAGCACATTCCAATCCCTCCAGGCAGCACATCCCAAACATTTTCTACCCATTCTCTACCAGTGTAAGGTCAAAAATGGTGGGAAAATCAAGATGGAAAGTCAAAATAGAAACAAACAAACAAACAGAAAAGCCATTTCAGCTGCTACATCCCAGTTCTGGGATCTAAAAGTTGGAGGAATTCTGAAAGGAAATGGATTGATGCCCTCACTCCAACGGGTCCTGAACTGATCCCTGTTAGGGAAAATCCCCAAATAATCCTCCCCCAGGCACAGCAGATCTTGCTGTGCTTCCCTCAGATCCCTCAGTCCTTTATCCCTCAGGAAAACAACTTAAAGGATTGTTTCCTTCCAGTTGCCAGCACATGGTTTCCAAAGTATTGTAAGGAATCAAGGCCAGGCACCACAGATTCCAAGTAGGATGAGAGCAAACCCAGAGCATTAAAGGGATCATTTCCCTGCCTTGTCTCTTTTATGTTCCCTTTATCTTCACATCTGATTCCTTCATTTCCTTGTGTTTGATGCTCTGGAAGTGCAGCAGCTTTGCTGGGATCTAAAAGGTCCTCCAAGGAAAGGGATTGATGCCCTCATTCCAATGAGTCCTGAACTGGTCCCAGTTAGGGAAAATCCTCACCCAGGCACAAAAGATCACTCAGATCCCTCAGTCCTTTATCCCTCAAGAAAACAATTTAAAGGATTGTTTCCTTCCAGTTGCCAGCACATGGTTTCCAAAGTATTGTAAGGAATCAAGGCCAGACACCACAGATTCCAACCGGGATGGGAGCAAACCCAGTGCCTGGATCCAACAGTGGCCATAAACTGCACACCAAGGCTCTTCCCTAATTCTTACAGCTCCAGATCCCACATGGAGCTGGAAACACGGGAGCAAAGAGTGGGAGCTGTGCTGAAGTGACAGCTTCAGCAGAGCATTAAAGGGATCATTTCCCTGCCTCATCTCTTTATGTTCCCTTTATCTTCACATCTAATTCCTTAATTTCCTCGTGTTTGATGCTCTGGGAGTGCAGCAGCTTCGCCGTCTCTGTTCCAAACTGGCAGCACAAATGCACTTTTAGCTGCTCGTGACAAGGTATAAGAGATGATCAGAGTGTCTCTCTCACTTTATAACAGCAGCTATAAACGTTTAGGGGATAAAAAAAACCACCAACAACAACCAAAAAAAGCAAATAAAAGCAGAGATTTACAAATGCTTCCCCCTCTTGGCAAATTCAGCTCCAGCCCTTTCTGTCTTTAAAAGGCAGGAAGAGAATAAATCCTAAAGGAAATGATATATTTAACTGGGTAAAATACTGGGACATGCAGAGTTTATGAAAAATGCTGCCCATTACTGTGCTCTGCTTTAGTACAGGGGATATATTTTATGAAGGGTTTTCGAGAAGAAAGAGAAGATACTTTGGGCTTTATTTGCATTTGTGAAGGGAAATATCTGTCTTCAGGATCTGCTCCTCCTCCCAACCCTGCAGCTGAATTGTCCCCATCACCTCCAGCCTCCCTGTAACCACAGAACCATAAAATCATGGAATTTTTGGGGTTGGGAGGGACCTTTTCCCTTAATTCTCCGTAAGTGACCTCCAGGGACTGGTTTGTTTTGGCTGAGCAGCTGAAAAGACACATCAGTGCAGTTCCTAAAGCTCAGAAAGCACAAGCATTAATAATAAATAACCCCCAAAAGCAGGTGGGTGAGGCAGCTCTTCCAGGGAATTCCTCACTGCAGGAACCACCACGTTCCTGCTGCTCCAGCTCCATCAACTCGGGGATGACACTTTCCCACCCTTTCCAGAAAAAGCCTCTTCCCAAAGGATATATAGAATCCCTAATAAATTGTAGCTTGCAGGGAAGGAATGATTTAGGGAATCAAACTAATGCCTAACTAGAGCACAAATTTCAATCCAGATTTAAATAGATAGTCTAGATTTAATCTAGATTTGATCTAGATTTAAATAGATGGTCCATCTTAAGTAGATCTTAAGGATTTCAGAGTTTTCCCCATTCCAGGCACAGAAAATTTGCTTTGAACCAGCAACTAACACCTCAGTTAAGACTCAAACTGATAAAATAGTGGCATTCCACACATCATCCATGAGATTCCCTCTCCACATCCCCTTTACTGATTCCTTCCCCTTTCCCTGGGGTTCTCCTGCAGCTGCAGGATGGAACATCTCCCCAGCAATAACCAAATGTGACATCTGCTGGCTGAGCCGTGGAAGAGCCCAAACTCCTCTTCCTGCAATTCCTGCTCCTCCCACCACGGGATTCACACCATTCCTTCTCATCCTGAGCCCAGACCTCACTCCAAGAACAAACCTCGATGTTCCATCTCAATCATTTGGGGCCGTGTTGGTTGGCAAAGAGCTTTGATATTATTTGGGGAGAGGTTTGGAACACAACACCATGGATTTGGATTTCTTTCCACACAGGCCACGCTCAGATGTGACTTCTGTGATGACATTTTATCACAACATCATTATGAGGGATAAATTAATCCAGCTTAGAACAGGCTCTGAAGCTTTGTGGTTCACACACAGAGTCCCCCTGTTACAGGTGAGCTTTGCCATAGATCCACCCCTGCCATCCTTTCATTCCATCATTTTTACAGACACATATTCAGACACTTCTATTCACCCTACAGATATCTGGGCATGTTTGCAGACGTGTCTGAGCCTGACAAGGAAGTCATTCCTAAACAAAGGTGAAATGCAGCTCGACAACACAGCAAAACAAAGGCTCTGCTGGAGGTGGAGGTGGCAATTTCCCTGTCACCAAAGGGAATGCTCCACAAATCCCATGGGAACGGCAGCAGGGGAAGGGGGGAGTGGTGTCACTTGGCAGTAAGTGCTAAACGCCTGAGAAGTGAAGGATGGGCAGGGAAGGGAACGGGGATGCTGTGAAATTGTAAATAATAACGTGTCAGCACAGGAACAGGGAGAGAACTGAGGAGGGGGGAGATGGGGGAGCTCCTGCAGAGCCTGGAAAAACACGGCTCTTGGGATCAGAGCACGGCACGGAGCCACAGGGAAACAGAACCACAGAATCGTGGAATAGCCTGAGCTGGAAGGGACCCCCAAGGACCATCCTGTCCAACCCTCAGCCCTGCACAGGAACATCCCCAAGAGTCCCCCCCTGTGCCCCAGAGGATCATCCAAACCCTCCTGGAGCTCTGGCAGCCTTGGGGCCATGCCCACTGCCCTGGGGAGCCTGGGCAGTGCCAACCACCCTGGGGGAAGAACCTTGTCCTGAGATCCAACCTGACCCTGCCCTGGCACAGCTCCAGCCCTTCCCTTGGGTTCTGCAGCCAGGAGACCATTGGGCTCCGTGAAATCTTATGGAGCAACCCAAGGAACACGGAGCTGGATCAGCTCCAGCCCTCAGCTCTGCTGCTCCTGCAGCCAATGGGAACCACGACATTCCTGATCACCCCCTCTCCGTGGGCACCACAGCTCTGCCCCCACACCTGACCATGGCAATGCCCACCCCAGCTCCATCCATCAGCTCCAGCTCCAGCCCTGCTCCTCATCCAGGCTCCCCTGGGCCTTCCCAAGCTCCTCAGACCATCCAGGGAAGCTGCAAACTCTGCCCTCTTGGCCTTCAGTCAGGAAGCTGCCTCACCTCCATCCTTCCCATGCTGTGGGAGATCCCCAGTTCCTGACAAATCCAAC
>NW_020885097.1:13448-22037 GCF_003945725.1 Corapipo altera
CTCTTCCAAACCAAACCAGACCTCAGGAGGACATGTCCTGCTCTTCCTGGAGGAAGAGGTGGTCCATACCCAACTCCAGCTCCACGATTCATTTCCCCATGGAAAAAACCCCACTGCCCTGAGGTGCCCAGGAAAGCCCTTCAAGTGTCAGCCCAAAGACACCAGGCGGGGGGTGTGTGGGAAATAAAACCCCCCCCCATGTCAGTTTGACTGGAGGCATAAAACCGGGATCCAGGATTGTTGTGATCAGTGACACAGCAGGAAATTCTCTGCTGTCCTTGGGAAAGATGGAAATGTTGATGCAACCCCCATTAAGCTTTACAAGAGAGACTGGAATTTATACAGTCGGTTTATAGCCTGTAACATTCATTTAGACTTACTGGAAAGCTCATAACTTAGAGCTAATAACTTATAGCCAGCTCGTAATCAAATCTTCCTTAGAGAAACACTGCCATGGACAGCCAGGATTTATATGGAAGCTTGGATGGGTGTCTTCAGAAGGAAATAAATTCTTTCCAGCAGTAACTCAAATCACTGGCTCTATAAACTCTTATTCATATTTAAACCTGGGGGGGCTGAAGGAGACTGAGCTCCAGAGAGGTTCTCAAGACTCAAACTCACCAAAGCAGAGAAGGATCCAGCCCTGGGAGCAAGTCCAGAGGCCATGGAGATGCTCCAAGGGTGGAGCCAGGCTGGGAGAGCTGGGGGGGTTCCCCTGGAGAAGAGAAGGCTCCAGGGAGAGCTGAGAGCCCCTTGCAGGGCCTAAAGGGGCTCCAGGAGAGCTGGAGAGGGACTGGGGACAAGGGATGGAGGGACAGGACACAGGGAATGGCTGTAAGGTGGAAGAGGATAGATTTAGGTGGGATCTTGGGAAGGAATTCCTGGCTGGGAGGGTGGGGAGGCCCTGGCCCAGGTTGCCCACAGAAGCTGTGGCTGCCCCTGGATCCCTGGAAGTGTCCAAGGTCAGGCTGGAGCAACCTGGGCTGGTGGAAGGTGTCCCTGCCCATGGCTGGGGTGGCACTGGATGGGTTCTGAGGTCCCTTCCAACCCAAACCATCCTGGGATTCCGTGATTCAAGAGAAGTCCCTTATCCAAAGTTGGTTTCCAACAGGATTTTAGGTTCTGAAGCTCCAACTCACTCCCTTTCTCCCTTTTCCCCCCTGTTATCTCTCTCTCTTGCTGTGTTTCTGTGTCACTCTGTGCTGTTCCCCTTTCAAGTGTTGTAAAACTGGGTTGGAGTCACCCAGACCCTGAAGAGGTTCATTTTTGGTATCTTGAAAAACACCCCCTGCTCCTCCAGCCAACCCTGCTGCGAAGTCCTACAGAAATACAGTTTTTAAACTGTAAAAAAATATACTAAGGAAGTTTAGGAAACACCATAAACCTTTTCTCTGGTCAGAAAATAATCTCATTAACAGTCCATGAATTATGTTTTATGACTTGTCTCTACTGGGACACGTAAAGGTCTGAAGGTGTTTTGTCAGTAATTCCTCAGTGCCAAAAAAATTCTCTGTTGAGATCATCTCATAGTTTTATTGATTATAATATTTGACTATAATATTTGATGGATTATAATATTTGATGAGTTATATTTTTGATTATTATATATTATAGAATATATTATTACATACTATTTAATATTATAACTATAATATTATAAATGAAAATATTATAATACTTTATATTATAATATTATAATATATAGTATATATTATATATATAATAATATATATCTTATATATGTATATAATATCCTTGGTGCTGCTTTTTTGCCCTTTTTTTTACCCCAGTATAAAAACACATGTAAGACAATTCCAAGCTTTATAATATATATAATATAATATATATTATATATAACATATATATAACATATCATATATATAATATGATACATAACATATATATAATATATATGTTGAATATATATATATTATATATACATGTGTGTGTATATATATATAATATATATATATTATGGGAATTCAGACAGAATTCCAGCTGGATGCTGAAGCCCATGGTGGTATAATATATATAATATTATAATATTATAAAGCTTGGAATTGTCTTACATGATTTTTTTTTTCTGGGGTAAAAAAAAAAGGGCAAAAAACCTTAAGCATCACCAAGGATAGTTACACCATCTTTTTTTTGTTGTTGTTTGAAGAAAAAAAAAAGAAAAACATTTATTTTGGATAATTTAAATGAGTTTGTTTCCTTTTTGGCGTGATTCCATAAGGAATTAGGTTGGGATCAAGAGATTTCCAGGCTGCTCAAGCCCCTGCTGTGAGACAGAATGGGGAATTCACTCCCAGCTCGTCTCAACTGGGTTGTCAAATGGTACAACAAGTTTTGGTCAGTCTAAAACATCCCTCAGCTGAGCAGCTCCAGGAATCTGCACCCCAAGAGCTCCAGTTTGAAAGGAAATAGGAAAATAGGGATGAGAGGGGAAGGAAAACCCCCCCAGCCTCGTGCAGGGCTTGGGGAGAGCAAAATTTGGCACCTTGCTTTGGTTTCCTGCTAAATGAGAACAGAGTTGGGGACAGCTGAGTCACAGGGACTTCTTAAACATCCTGGTGACATCACCCTGCTCGTTTGGGTTTGGGTTTTGATGCACAGAGAGGAGAAGGAGGTTTTAAAAGAGGTTTTAAAAGAGGTTTTAAAAGAGGTTTTAAAAGAGGTTTTAAAAGAGGTTTTAAAAGAGGTTTTAAAAGAGGTTTTAAAAGAGGTTTTAAAAGCTCTCAGAAGCTACTGACACACTGAGGACAGGGCGTGTTGTGCCACCGACGTTGCCTTGGAGGGACAGGGGTACACCCAAATCCACACAATCAGCCGTGATTCCATGGAATCACAGGAATTTTAAGGTTAGAAAAGCCCTCCACCACCGTTGTGTCCAATTTGTGACCCATCCCCACCTCATTCCCCAGCCCAGAGCACCGAGTACCATGGTCAGTCCTTCCTTGGACACCTCCAGGGGTGGGGACTCCACAAACCGTGGGCAGTGCCACAATCCCCTCAGCTCCACCACCTCCCCAGGGGCACAAACCAGCACGTGGCATCTCCTAACCAGTGTTCCTCCAGGTTTTTTTTCCCGGGAGAAGGAGCTGGGCTGCACCATCTGCCGTGGCTGGACGGATTCACCTCCTCGTGACACCGAGCACTCCAACATCCCACCGAAGCCAACAGGCCCTGCACTTGCTGACAGCCCTGAAAACAAGACAACTGGTCTTGTCAGCATTGAGATGGTTGGACTTGATGATCTTAAAAAGAGCTTTTCAGACCTTAAGTATTCCAGGATTCCACCACTGGAATGCTGTAAAGGATGGGGGTAAACCCTTCAGAAGGGATGAGAAAGGAAGGAGAGGTGGTTGGGGAGTGTTTGGATTGCCTGGAGCTTGATTAATTAGATTGAATTAATGGTTGGACTCGTTGAACTTAGAGGTCTTTTCCCACATGAACAATTCCATGATTCTCCTCTCCTCTATTTCTGTCCCCGTCTAGGTTTTCCTCATGTTCCTGAACACTGGGAAAACCCTCACAGTAGGCCCTGGGCCCCTCAGCTGCAAAGCCAAGTCCTGGCTCTGCATAAAGAGGAGAAAAGGAGAAAAAAACAAGGGGGAAGAAGAAGATGAGATTAAAAAAACCAGGAATATTAATGCTGAAAAAAGAAGATCTGTACATTAAAAATTAAAAGCTCTATAAGGGGCACTCCCTTGTTGCTCCAGGGCTCCCATGAGGGGATCTGATGGAAGAGAGAGGAGGCAGAGGATGGATATGAGAAGGCCCTGGGGAGACATCCCGAGATATTTGGGATATTTGAGAAGCACAAACAGGGAGGATTTTGATATTTCAGAAGCACAAACGGGGAAAGATTTTATGATTTCAAACCCCCCAAAGCCCTCAAGGCCTCCGGGGCTGTTTCTACATGACAAAATTTGGGATTCCCCAAAGTGTCTCAAGTTTCCTTTCAGCCTTCAGTTAAAATCAGGGTTTTATTTTGCCAAAAACACCCAGAGCAAACGGTTGGGAGGAAAAAAATATCACAGATTAAAAGCAAAAAGATAAATATTTAAAGCAACAAAGCAAATATAATTTCTTAATTCCCACTGAGGGAAACGGGAGAGAAACAGAAGTGTGGCTACCGGGCAGAATATTTGATTTACCCTAAGAAAAGAGAATATCTGTATTTCCAGCACTTGCCTTTCCCACAGAAACTTCCTAAAAGGACCAACATCTGTCCCAGTGACTGACATTTCACTCTCTTCCCTGATTTTTAAAATTAGTGGCACACCACCAATGGAAGCACAGGCATTTTTATGCCAACCAAAAGAGATGAAACCAGAAAAAAATAACAGATAAATGGGAGGAGACAAAAGGAAAAATAGTTTCCTAGATTTCATTTTTAGTTGTGTTAATTGAGCCAGGACAGTCAGGAAATCACTGTCTCTGTGTATTTATTGAAGAGAGGGGGAAAAAAATCCCTTTTTTAAGACTGAAAAATATACCAGCTGAGTTTTGATCCCACCACGGAGCGAAGACCCTTTGGAATATTGGTTCTGTGTTGTTCTGGAAGAACCTCCCTGGTTTTTCCTTCTCCAACTCCCAAACCTTCCCTCCACCCATGGGGAGCTTTCCCAGCCCTCTCTGCCCCTCCTGACATTTGCTGCCTCTATTTTGATTTATGTTGCTCCCAGGGTTTTAAGGAGCCACTGCCTGAAATGTACTTTTTGCTGCTCCTCGGATCTGATCCCTGCCATCAACCCCTGAATAAAATACAGAGGGAGTGAAGCTGTGAGGGGCACGAACTCCACTTTGCTTTCCCACAAACACAATCTGCCTTGTCACTTCTTATTTATTTTTAAGCCAGTGGCAGGTTACATCTGCCTCACGTCGGCCCAGCCAACAGAAATTAACCCCCTTTTTCACGTGTGATTTATTTTTGTGCTTTCTATGCTTCTCAAACCTGGCTGAAAATATAAATACAGTAAAAAAAAAAGAAGGTTTTTCAAGCTCTGGGGTCAGCATAAATCTTTTAATCCAGGCTGCTTTTAGCACTGCCCTGAAAACCTTTCCCTCAGCATACCAATGTTTCTGTGCAGCCCCAGCGCAGCTACACGGAAAAAAACTAGAAATAAACCCAACCAAAAATGGGTTTCAACAACCCATTATTCCACCCAAAATAAAAGCTCTCTCCTCTCATCAGGTTCCTGCCTCGGAGTTATTTATTTGGCTTTTTATTATTCCTGCCTCGGAGTTATTTATTTGGATTGTTTTTTTTCCCCCCTCCGTGCAGCTGTCGAAGAATTGACCAATTTCTTTGCTCTGTTCTCATTCCCAGTGAAATCTGAGTCTCTTTTTTTAACCATTTCATCATTTTTCTTCCACGTTTTCGGTTCCCCAGTGCTTTGACTTCATCTGTTGTGATGAGAGCTGGGACCAGAGTGGAGCTGCTGCTCTCAGAGCAGTTCCACTCCAAAGAATATATTTACTAAAGACATTGGCTTTAACCTTTAAAGTCTGAGAAAAAGCACCAAAGTGTTACTTCCAGGTTCCTTAACACAGGATAAATTCAGGATAAATTAGCAGGGTGGGATTAACTCCAAATGACAAGCTCATAAATTACATTTCAGCTGTAATTTTCAGTCCTGTGGCTTTGTTAAAAAAATCACAGCAGCCACTCACACCACCCCAGTCTTCTCAAAATAATTGCCTTTCACCGAGTTTCCACAGTTTTGGGTCCAAAGTGTGATGGATAATAAATTGAACTACCTTTGAGGAAAAAAAAAAAAAAAGCCTTTCTTTGGTTTCCTTCCGAGCCACTTTTGGGATTAAACTCCAAAGATCTTGGAGAAGTTGGTTGGCTGTGAAAATGCCTCCAGGTACCAAAGGCTTGGTGACATTTGGAAGCAGCAGAGCCCTCAGGCCTTGGGCTGAAATGTTCCCTGTGCCACTGGTCCCACGAAATTCCTGCCAAAGAAACGCCATTCCTAAAATCCCAAAGCGATTTGGGTCAGAAGGGACCCCAAATCCTCAAGGTTCCACCCCCTGCCATGGACAGAGATATCTCCCACCAGCCCAGGTTGCTCCAACCTGGCCTTGGGCACTTCCAGGGATTGAGATAAGTCCAAAAAATAGGAAAAAAGCCTCTGATTTTTTCCTACTAAACTGAATTTTACTGGAAAAGCCCCACCTGAGGAGCTAAACTAGATAGTTTCCTTTGCTCCCAGGGCAGATGGGTATGGAAGGTCCACCATGAGAGCAGGATCCCTGGGAGGTGGCCCTGCAGCTCTTCCATCAAATCCATGGATTCTGGGAGCAGTGAAGCTGGAAAAGTCCTGTCCATTTTCCTCTGACAGGGTTCAAGGAGCTGCCCCCAAAACTAGATCTGATTGTGACCGGAGCCAAACTGGTAAAGAGAAATAAAATCCCAACAGCCACAGGACATCTTTCCCTCTGTGAAATTCCTCCTCTAAATTTCTCGTCTCTTGGTTTCTTCTCCCATCATTCCTTTCCAAGCTGCTGCCAGGGGGATTTGGAGCTGGAATAGGGCTGTTGCTCTGACACAGAGACTGGTTTAGGTTGGAAGGGACTTTCAAAAGCATCTCATTCCAATCTCCTGCCATAGGACATCTTCTCCTAGACCAGGTTTCTCCAAGTTCTGTCCAACCTGACCTTGGAGACATCAGAGGCTGCCCCTGCTGAGCTCCAAAGAGATCCCACCCTGAGCAGCTTGGACACCTCTCCCATGCACAGGGACAGGGGGTTCCTGACCCACCAGAGGTCAGAGGTGGTGAGAAGAAGAACTTGGGTGGAGATGCTTCACTTGACAGAAATGCTTTTTATCCTCCAGTGATTCTAAAAAAACGCCTGGAAAACCAGCCTAGAGAAACAGGGAACCTACACCTGCTATTATTCCAGGAGCCAGAGGAACCTAAGCTTAGGCACAACATCTGCTGCAGGATCAGGGTCCTGCAGGATCAGGCAGCTGAGTCCTCCAGCCTGTGCAAACCCCCCCTTTGCCATCCAGATCTGAGACACCGAAGATAAAAGACACCCAAAGTTCGTCTCCATCCAGCACATTAATTATCCATTAATTATGGATTGGGGGGGGGGGGGGGGCTGCTCATCCTCCCCCAGGACTCTGATCTCATGTTCTGACTTCACAAAGTTCCTTTTGCTTTTTGAGACAGGGAACAAATTCCAACAAACCCTCTGTTCTCGAGGAGCTTGAAGCCATCGGAGCCTGTGATCTGCCCACCCTGCTCCCTGAGTTCCACAGAATTCAAGCCTCACTACAAACTTCAAATACAGGAATTTTGCTGCCTGATGACTCTCTCAGGCCTCCCTCAAAACCACGCCAACAGATCCCGCAGAGAAGGGAGATTTACACGTTGCATATAGAAACTTTTATCCCCAAACCCCCAAAACCAGCTAAATCTCCCATTTTGTTACTGACCACAATCCAAACTTGATGCCTTGAGCTGTGATTCTAGTTAGAAGGATCTTTCTCTCTGGCAATCCTTCAGTTGAAAAAGGAGTACAGGTATTCAGTTTAGGAAAGATTTAAAGCTCTTAGCATCCAAAGGAGGGAGACAAAGATGGGGAAGGGCCTGAATTTGAAGCCGTGTGAGGACACTGAGGGCACTTGGTCTGTTCAGTTGGAGAAGAGGAGACTGAGGGGAGACCTCACTGCAGTTCCAACTCCCTCAGAAGGGGCAGAGGAGGGGCAGGCCCTGAGCTCTGCTCTGTGGGGACCAGGGACAGCACCCAGGGAATGGCTGGAGCTGTGCCAGGGCAGGGTCAGGTTGGATCTCAGGACAAGGTTCTTCCCCCAGAGGGTGGTTGGTACTGCCCAGGCTCCCCAGGGCAGTGGGCACGGCCCCAAGGCTGCCAGAGCTCCAGGAGGGTTTGGATGATCCTCTGGGACACAGGGGGGGATTGCTGGGGTGTCCTGGTAAGGGTCAGGGGTTCGACTGGGTGATCCTGGTGGGTCCCCTCCAACTCAGCACACACTGTGACCCTGTGATCCCACCACCACCACCACCTCACCCCACCCACCACCCTCACCCCTGCACCCACCTGTGACGAGGAAGCTGCAGCGCCCGGCGCCCGCCTCGTTGATGATGTTGCAGTTGTAGAGGCCGTAGGTGTCCCTGGCCAGGCTGCCCACGGTGTAATCCGTGGAGTCCTGCACGTCAAACTGCCCCGTGCGCAGCAGTTTCGTGCCCAGGCGCCACTCGTAGGTCAGCACCCGGGTGGGATAAGCCCTCAGCACCCGGCAGCTCATGGTGACGCTCCGGCCCTGGCCCTGCCGGATCTCCAGGAACGTGGGCTCCACGGCAGGGGGGTCTGTGGGAGAAAGGAGTGAGGGTTAAATGAACACTATAAAGACTTTAATACAGCTTTTTAACGCTTTAGAGAAGAAATTTTAGCTCCCCACCCCTCTGTATCAAGTGTTTAATACGCGTTTTTTGCTGCTGATTCAGGGTGTGGACTCCTCTGTACCATTCATTTCCTCCTTGCCAACATAGAATCACAGAATCATAGAATCAGCTGGGTTGGAAGGGACCTCCAAGATCATCCAGTCCAACC
>NW_020885097.1:37037-55272 GCF_003945725.1 Corapipo altera
GGGTTGGATCAAGGGTTGGACTGGATGATCTCAGAGGTCCCTTCCAACCCAGCTGATTCTGGGATTCTATGATTCTATGTTGCCAAGAAGGAAATTAATGGTACAGAGGAGTCCACACCCCAAATCATCAGCACAAAATGGATATTAAACACTTGGGGAGGTTTGAAATAGGCTGAGGGAGATGCCATTCCTAGGGTTGGATCCAACCAGACCACGTGGATGCAGAATGGGAGTCACCAACCATAAAATCCTCTGGAAACAATCCTTCATTTGTCACCATTTTTTGTTTGGGTGTGGCTGAAATACTTATCCAGCCATGGCACAGTGGTGGAGTCCCCATCCCTGGAGGGATTTCAAAGCCCTATGGATGTGGCACTTGGGGACAGGGGGCAGTGGTGGCCTTGGCAGTGCTGGGGATGGTTGGACTCGATGCTCTTAAAGATCTTTTCCAACCTAAAGGATTCTGTGGTTTAGATGGATGGGATATGCTGGGACACCTGAGCCCACAACTGGATGTGTCCTGAGAGCCAAGGGGCTCACCAGCACAAGGGACAATTTCAAGCAGCTGCTGTGGCCTGATGTCCCTGGAATTCAGCTCCAGTATTTTCCCATCACTCAGCTCTGGGCTGGAAAAAACAGATTTTATCCCAGCTCCATTTAAAGGTCTCTGAGAATGAACCAGGTCACAGCCATATGTCAGTTGTCCAAGTGATTTAAAAACTAGATTTCATTTCTGGATCTTCCTCTACTTACTGGTAGAAAATTTATAGTTAAAGAAAAAGCTTTATATACAGAGTACAAGCAATTCCAGGGGATAAAATCATGGAATGGGTTGAGTTGGAAGGGACCTTAAAGACCATCACAAGCAGGGACACCTTCCACCAGCCCAGGTTGCTCCAACCTGGCCTTGGACACTCCCAGGGATCCAGGGGCAGCCACAGCTTCTCTGGGAATTCTATTCCAGGGCCTCCCCACCCTTCCAGAGGCCTACAAGGACACTCAAACATCCAGGGAGGGAACATGGACAGGGGCAAACTGAAGGGAAGACACAGATTTTATCAGTGAGACTGTTCAAAGCCCAAGGAAAACAATGGATTCCCTGGTTTTTGTTCTCCTTGGGCTGAGCTGTTGCCAGAATTGTTGGGGTTGGAAAAGCCCTCTGAGATATTGAACCCAAACTTTCCCCCACCACTGCCCCCTGTCCCCAAGTGCCACATCCATAGGGCTTTGAAATCCCTGCAGGGATGGGGACTCCACCCTGTGCCAGGGCTGGAAAACCCTTTCCAGGAGGAAATTTTCCCTGATATCCAACCTAAACCTCCCCTGGTGCAACTTTGGGGCCGTTTCCTCTGGTCCTGTCCCTTGTTCCCTGGGAGCAGAGCCCGATCCCCACGTGGCTCCATCCTCCTGCCAGGGAGCTGGAGATGCCATCCAAGATCTCAAAAGTGATGGGGAAGGATGTTCCCACCTCAAATGGAAACAGAAACAGGGATAAACACGGAAAAACAGGTAGAGAGAGGAGGTAGAGACCCTGAGTAAGAAGCTTTTCCATTCCTGCCCAAGGGGCTGCCACAAAAAGCATTTTTCACTTGGACAGGGGGAGGCAAAGAGATGTTTAGAGGAGAGCAGGGAAGACAGAAATGTGAACATAAAACAAGTGTATGGACTTGAAACAATGCAGAAAAAAAACCATTTTGCTGCTGCTCTGGGTGGTGTTTGCAGCAACTTTCATTTGGTTTGAGACAAGCACCAGTTTCTCACCTCTGTGCTTTATTTCTCTGGTGGACAAGGTCACTTTGTGACCAAATGGGGTTTGCTTTGGTTGATCTGCAGCAAAGAATTACCAATAGACCCCCCACCCCCCCCCCCGAATTTCTTTCTTTCTCTGGCCTTGGGAGACTTTGGGCTTGTTTTCTTTGCAAAAAAAGTCATAGCATTAAGTTAAATTATGCATGTACCTTTGGGCCAGGTTAGGCTTTCATCTCCTTTAGAGCCTGGGACCCATCACAAACATCAGAGGCTCTGGAGCTGACTGAACCGGCCCTATTTTTAAGCAGCCAAGGTCAATCCTTTAAAATTTGGGGTCAGGGATTGAAACTCTGGAGACAGCTCAGCCTGGGACTCCATTAGAGCCCTGGAAAATGAGAGGGAATAGCTCAGTGCCGGAGGGCAAATTGTCTCCCAGGTTACAAAGACAACTTCTGGCAAGTTTAAAGGAAAATAGAAAGAAAGAAAAAGAAAAGATTAGGGCCAGAAGAGAACAGCTCTGAGACAGAGCAGCAGGACAGGGGGAAAATGGGAATTTATGAGAGCAAATTCTCAGTCCAGGCAGCTCTGGAGCCTTCCCAGGGGCTCCTGAGCAGCAAGAGCAGGACAAAGTCTCCTCAGCTGAGGCAGAACGAGCAGTTTGGGGTGGTTTGACCCTGAATTAGTTGTCCTGTGTTTATCAAACATTTAAGGGTGGAAGAGAAATGGGAAAAGGTGGAGAACTGAGGTGTTTGGTGCCTGTGGCATCGAGTCCAACCATCCCCCAGCACTGCCAAGGCCACCACTGCTCCCTGTCCCCAAGTGCCACATCCACAGGGCTTGGAAACCCCTCCAGGGATGGGGATTCCACCCCTTTTAATTGGAAAAAAAAAAAAAGAAAAGGTTGCTGGAGAAGGCCTCAAGATGCCAATAATGCCCTCAGTGATGGGAAGGTTGAGGAGCCAGCCCAGCTTCATTCACTCCGGGAGGACACAGGTGGAGAGCAGTGGAGTCACAGCATTCCCTGAGAGCAGCCACAGCTGGAAAGCACCTCGATTAAATAAAATATAAGCTGAGGATTGAAGCAAAAGGCTGCTGTGCTGCTCGTTGTCCTCCTCAGGGACTGTCCTGTGCTTTGAATTTGACTTCCCGCCCCTCACACCCAGATTTTATTTCTGTTATCCTGGAGCCTTTGGTGGCTCCATGGGGGGTGGCCTTAAACTAAAAAGGGTCTATTTAGAGTAGAGATCAGGAATATATTTTTAGAGTGAGATTGAGGATGCCCTGGAATAGAAGCTGTGGCTGCCCCTGGATCCCTGGAAGTGTCCAAGGCCAGGTTGGAGCAACCAGGGATAGTGGGAGGTGTCCCTGCTCACGGCAGGGGGTGGGATGGAACAAGATTTAATGTCCCTTCCAACCCAAATCAAATACAGCAGCATGTTAAAAACACATATCTTTGATCCCTCCTGCAAATGTCCCAACTATCACCCTGTGGTTTGGTGAGAGTCCCTCTGGAACAGCACTGAAAACAAAAAAAACAACAACACAAAAACCAAAAAACCAAAACAAACCCAAGCAAAGCCAACTCAGAAATCAGCTTCTAAAGCTTTTGTGACACTTTAATCCCCTGCCAGTCTTTGCTTTGACAAGAGAGCTGGCTGAAAACATCTTATTAGATCATCTAATGAGCTGGGGGCTATGACAGCTCTGCCTGTGATTCTGAACACACCATCGTTCAACTGCAAAACAAAACAAAGCCCAGGCTGCCAAAAATGTATCTGCTGCCCTTAATGAAATGTGAGGCTCCCTAAAAATAAAACGCAGAAAATACAATCACCACACATGCACTGGGTCAGAGAATTGTAGAGTGGTGTGAGTTGGAAGGGATCTTAAAGCTCATCTTGCTCTGACTCCTTTCCATGGGCAGGGAGACCTTCCACCAGCCCAGGTTGCTCCAACCTGGCCTTGGACACTTCCAGGGATCCATGGACAGCCACAGCTCCTCTCTGGATAAGCCAAGAACTGCATAATCCATAAATGAACATTCCTACCAAGAGCAAACTAATCCAGTCCTGACTGGGACGTACAACAATCGACCAAGGGGTGACTGGATTTGGGATATTTTTGGCTGATCTGAACACATGAGGAAAGAAGAGACACTGGAAAAAGCAGGAATACAACCACAAAACCTCCCTAAACTGCTTAAAGTGAGATTTAAAACTGTCTGATGGAGCCAGGCTGGGAGAGCTGGGGGGTTCCCCCGGAGAAGAGAAGGCTCCAGGGAGAGCTGAGAGCCCCTTGCAGGGCCTAAAGGGGCTCCAGGAGAGCTGGAGAGGGACTGGGGACAAGGGATGGAGGGACAGGACACAGGGAATGGCTTCCCACTGCCAGAGTTAGATGGGATCTTGGGAAGGAATTGTTGGCTGGGAGGGTGGGGAGGCCCTGGCCCAGGTTGCCCAGAGAAGCTGTGGCTGCCCCTGGATCCCTGGAAGTGTCCAAGGCCAGGTTGGATGTGGACTAGTGGAAGGTGTCCCTGCCCATAGAAAGGGGTGGAACAAGATGAATTTTAAGGTCCCTTCCAACCCAAACCATTTTGGGATTCTCAGCTGAAAAGTACAGTGGCACAAAACGAAGGCCCCAGTGTCAGCTGCCCCTTTTGAACATCCCCTCCTCTGAGCTGCCTCCACTCTGGGCAGCAAATGGGTTTCTGAGTCCAAGCCCCCCTCCCACAACTCACCCCAGTGTGAGAGGGGTTTTCCAGACACAACACAAGATTTTACAACTAGAACTCCCTCCAGCAGGGCAGGGTGTGGAGCTCTGGCAGTGCTGGGTTCACAGTTGGACTCAATGATCTTGAAGGTCTTTTCCAACCCAAACCATTCCATGATCCTGTGTTTGGTTTTGGGGGTTCAGAGTCACAGAACTCGGCTTGGAAAAGATAATTAAAGCCAACAGTGCCTCTTTTGAGACCACCAAGGATTTAAACAGAGGAGATATTTAGAAATGTCTCTGTTTCCCCTCCATAACTGTCAAAATACAACAGTGGGTGTTGAGGGCACCCAAGACAACGAGGAAAACACATCTGATGGATCATTCCATGAAGAGCAAGTTCTTCACCAGCGAAACTTCTCGGCGTGATTTCATGTTCAACCCCAAACCCATCAGAATCACTCTGATAAAACAAGGTACAGAAGAAACTGTGGCCTCTCCAGGGCAAAGCAGGGCCCCCAAAAATAAAAATAACTTTCATTCATTGCAAAAATCAGCCCCAGGTTGTGTCATCCCAACAAAGAAGGGGCATCGCTTGTGCCCCTGCCCCTTCTTTACAATCCAGCCCTGCCATGGGCAGGGAAAGGAGGAGAGAGACAGAATATCACCTGTTACAGAGAGCAAAAAAGGATAAATTCTGCTGATAATAAATCTGAATGATGAAATAAATCTGGATAAACTGCCACATATTGAGAGAAACAGTCAATTAAAACAGGGATAAAAGTGCCTTTATCGATAAGAACGTGGATTAATGGAGCAGCAGCTGCAGCTCAGCCTGGAAAAGTGAGAAATGGGAATCAATTGTGAGAAATGGGAATCAATTGTGAGAAATGGGAATCAATTGTGAGAAATACGAGTCAATTTTGTGAAATAGGTATCAATTGCAAGAGATGTGTATCCATTGTGAAGGGTTTGAATACGTTTTCAGGGTCTGAACTGCCTGGAAATAACAATTCCTCTTGAAAGAAAAGTAGAATATCTCTCCTCTTTGTTTACTCTCCGGAATATTTATCAAGCCAATAATGGATGAAAGGTGTGAAATTTCCCTTTCACTGCATGGAGAACTTCTGAATGTGAGAAGGAGAGCGGCAGAAATCCTGTTAGGAGGGATTTGCTTTCCTCAGGACAGCTGCCTGTGCAGCCTCCAGCCTGTGAAAACCCTCCCCAGGAGGGGATTTTGGTGTCCACAGCGAGGACCTGCTGTCACACCAATGTGTGCCACTGGTGTTTGGGAAAGACTGGGGTGATTTCCAGGGAGATGATGGGCCCCAAATACTCCCTCAGACAGGTGGAAGGTCCATGTCCTGTTAAATCACTGACAGAGACGCACAACCCTCTGTTTTCTTTGTTCTCCCCATGCTGGGGGCACTTCCACATCCTGGGGGCACTTCTGGGACACTCAGAGTGAAGGTCATGGAGGGGCTGGAGCGTGTGCAGGGAAGGGAAGGGAGCTGGGAAGGGGCTGGAGCAGCAGGAGCAGCTGAGGGAGCTGGGGGGGCTCAGCCTGGAGCAAAGGAGGCTCAGGGGGGACCTTCTGGATCCCTAAAATTCCTTGGAAGGAGGTTGGAGCCAGGGGATTTTGGGCTCTGCTCCCAGGGAACAAGGGACAGGAGGAGAGGGAATGGCCTCTAGCTGTGCCAGGAGAAGTTTAAAATGGATATTAGGGAAAAATTCCTCATGGAAAGGGTTTTCCATCCCTGACACAGGGTGGAGCCCCCATCCCTGGAGGGATTTCCAAGCCCTGTGGATGTGGCACTTGGGGACATGGGGCAGTGGTGGCCTTGGCAGTGCTGGGGGTGGTTGGACTCCATGATCTCCGAGGGCTTTTCCAACCTAAAGGATTCTGTGATTCCTGCTGATGCCCCTTGCCAGGCTCCTCTCACCTTCAGGGATTTTAACCCATAACATGGTTTTTTTCAAAGGCAAAGAAAGAGGTTCTCCAGAAAAACATCCAACAAAGATCTCCCCTGGCTTTCCCACCATCTCAGTGACTGCAGGAATGAGTCCAGATCCTCTGGCCTGGCTCCATCAGGAATCCTGACTGTGCACCAGGACGATGGAGCTCTAATTCCACATCCCTGCTGGTGCCATTTTCATCTCCACGGGGGAGATGGTTTTCCAAACTCCACGTTAACAACACATCTGAATAAGGATAACGGAGAGGGAAATCAAATCTGCCAGGAGGGAGCACGGAGAAAGCAGCAGATTTGTGGATCACCTTCCAAAGGCTCCGTTTTATGAGGCAATTCCAGCCACAAAGTCAAACATTGGGAATTTGAGGATTTGTAGAGCAAAAGGAATAAGCAGGTAACAAACCCCCCCGATGCACCACAGCAGCTTTCATGGGCAGAATGAGTTCTATCCTGTGCCAATCCAACTGATCTGACACTTGGAATGCTGCACTTTGCAATCCTGGTTTTGGGGAATTCTGGGACTTAGTCTCCTAAGTGAGATGGGCCAGCAGAAAGGAAATGTATTTACTCAGAGACTCTCCTGCAGTTAAAACGGCCAATGGCAAAAAAAAATGAGCTAAATGGAGAACTTAATTAGCCCAATTTACCTTCCCATGAGTTGGGTGTTGACTTAGTTACTGCTGGTTCCTGTCCTTTATATCCCAGCTACAACATTCCCTGTCATTCTGTTCGTCATCTTCTTTTTGGGGACACCCCTGAATGCCACAAGTGAGGAGTCTCATGGATTTTCCTCAGTCCTTTGAGGCTGGAATTCCTCAGTGGATGTAATTCCTCCAATTTGTACATTTGCCCTTTGAATCCGACCTATCAGCTTGTTACTAATTGGGAAGGGAAGAAGAAATTGTGGCTTTTCCAATCCTGGAAGTATCCAAGGCTTGAAGCAACCTGGGAGAGTGGAAGATGTTGGGGGTGGCACTGGATGATCCTCAAGTCCTTCCAACCTAAAAAACAGTGGGATTCTGTGATTTAGGAGCAGAGCATCCGCCTGCTCTGGTGGGACTGCAAATATTCCCACGGCACCAACACGAGACAATCCCAAACTCCACCACATTCCAACCTATTTTTGATGTGCTTTGAAGGTTTTTTGATGTGCTTTGCAGGAGCACGGGATCTGTTTGCTCCATGCTGGTCCTCCCCCTCTGAGTTCCCAAGGGATATCCCAGTGTTGGATTCCAAAAATTTGGATACGAGAAAAAGAAAAACTGCTCAGTTTAAACAAAAGCCTTAAAATACATATATAGAGACATATATAAAATATATATATAGACATATATATATAAACTCTATTCTTTATATATATATATAAAAAACCCCCCTCTCATATATATTTATGTATTTATTATATAATTTATATATGATACATAAATATAGATATATATGAGGGATATTATATATAAAATAGTTTTTCTATGCCTATTTCTGTATTTATATATAAAAATATAAATATACAAGACCTCTGGTTTATATATAAAATAGTTTTATATATATTTATATACTTATATATAAGGTATAAATATATATAAACTCTATTTTTAATATATATATATATTTAACCCCCCCTTTCATATATATATATACTCACACATATATATAATTTATAATTTGTATATGAAAACTCTATATTTATATATAAAACTATATATAATATATATATACATATATAAGTAAAGTAAATTAATAAATAAAAATAGAATATATAAATATATAAGTATAAATATATGAATAAAATTATATAAATATATAAATAAATATATAAAATATATAAATGTAAGTATAAATACATAAATAAAATATATAAAATATATAAATGTAATTATAAATATATAAATATATAAATATATAAATAAATATCACCCCGGGGATATCCCAGTGTTGGATTCCAAAAATTTGGATATGAGAAAAACCCTCAAGGTTTGTTAATGTGGGTTTTCCTCTTAACTCATCTTTGGGAACCCCCCCCGATTTTAATACCATGAATATGTAAAACCCCCTGTTAAATATGTAAACCCTGAACCCTTTAAATATGAAGTTGTGAATCCAATAAACCATTCCAGTTTCTTGCCTCCAAACTGGGATTGTCGTGGTTATTGACTACTTTATATAGGTATATATTTTTATATACCTATTTCTGTATTTATATATAAAAATACAAACATACAAAACCTCTGGTTTATATATGAAAGAGTTTTATATATATTTATATACTTATATATCAGATAGAAATATATACATCCCAGCTCCATGAAAAAGCTCCAAGTGCTGACAAACCCGTGTCAGTAAAACCCACCGTGGCCAAAGCACAAGTTTCTCTTGTCAAAAGAGAAAATCTGGGATTTTCTGACAAAATCTGGGATTAAAAAGCGCTGTTCTCCCAAGATTGTTGGGCTGCTCAGATCCTGGATGCATCCAAAGCCACATTATCCTGATTTTTCATTTTTTTTAGCACGGATGTTCAACATTCCCATCCCTTTCCCACTCCTTCCCTCCTTGTCACTCCTTCCAAAACCAAAAGTCTTTTGGTCTAGAAGCCTCTTTGGTTTTTTCCCTCTGCTGGATTAAATTCCCTTCTGCAAGACCAATTGTCAAAAAGAAACCAAGACCAATTGTCAAAAAGAAATCAGTACGAATAACTCAATTTTTTTTCCCCTCCTCCAATAACATCCCTGTTTATGCTTCGGGTTCTGGCGTCTTTTGGAATTTCTAACAAGGAAAAAGCTCCGTCTCGGGAGATTCTCTGTGGTTTTCATATTAAATAAGAAAAAATTCAAATATTCCTGTTCTGATTTAAAAGTTGCCAGTGTTTCATATTCACCCTCTGGGTCGCTGCACACAGTTAAATGTCAAAAACCTCCCCAAAATTTGATTTTCCTCATCAAGTGCCATCAATAGTTTCCAGATATTTTTCGTCCCTTGCTCCATTTGGATAAATTACCTGGAAAGTCAGAGTTGTTTTTTTGTTATATTGAAATCTCAGCCTCCAGTGAGGATTTTAGGGATGAGATTTTCGTTGTTTTAGCAAAGAACTAAGAGAGTTTTCCGGGGAATTTCTGGAGTAGGAATTAAGGAGCTGGGAATTACCCATTAAACACAAATACAGTGGTAACTGTTCATCTGGAGTGCCTAAAAATATATATATATACACATATATATATATATATATAAACTCTATTCTTTATATATACATATATAAACCCCTTTCATATATATTTATTATATAAATCATATATATTTATTATATAATTATTATATAAAAATATAAATATAGATATATAGGAGAGGGATTTTATATATAAAATAATTTTTATATACCTATTTCTGTATTTATGCATAAAAATATAAACACACAAACCCTCTGATTCATATATAAAATAGATTTATATATATTTGTATATTTATATATAAGGTATAAATATATATCAACTCTATTCTTAATATATATATTAACCCCCCTCTCTCATATATATATACTCACATATATATATAATTTATAATTTGTATATGAAAACTCTCTCTATAAAACTAAATATAAAATATATATAAATATATGAGTAAAGTAAATTAATAAATAAACATAGAACATATAAATATGTAAGTATAAATATATAAATAAAAATTATAAAAATATATAAATAAATGTATAAATATATAAATATAAGTATAAATATATAAATACAATATATAAAAATATAAATGTAAATATAAATATATAAATAAATATCACCACAGGGCAGGGTGAACCTTTAGGCTCAGATCAACCTCTAGGATAATCCTTCAGCCCAGGGATGTGGAATTCCTTGGATATGACACACCAGGAGGTAGAAAACTACTTCAGAAATCAAATAAAGGCAATGGGAACAAGGTATATTTGGATGTCTTAAAGTTCTAAGATCATTTATTAATTCCCATCCTCCAGAAATACAAAAGTTAGACCCAGTTTTAACCCTGTTTTTAGGCTGCCCTCTCTCTCATCACAAACAGCTGAAATCAACCCCAAATCTTCTCTCTGGAGAAAGAATTAATTCAGAAAAGTGAGAAAGAATTAATTCAGAAAAGTGAGAAAGAATTAATTCAGAAAAGAAGAAAGAAAGAAATGCAAAAGCCTGAGAATATATTGAGTTATGTAACCCTTGTCCTGAATATTAATCAGCTTTTTCCACTCAAATCTTCAATCATGACACGGGGGGAGGAGGGGAAAATCAAAAGTATAACTGTGCTGTAAATAACAGGAATGAAAAATGCAACTACTCATTTCCTCTGTCATTTCACCCCTGCTTAAAAAAGAGATTTCTTTCAAAATAAAGCCGTTTTCCCCCCTCAGGATTTGTTCTCACCTCTGGGGATTCCCTTTTTTTGATAAGTTTTCCAAGTTAAAATTTTATAATCCGGAAGATTTTCGCTCTCTGTGAGTTTTTCTTGCTCCCCATCCACGAGACAATCCCATAAAGTCAATAAATTCCTGCCAGGATTAACCACCCTACCTGTTCAAAAGTTTCCTCTTAATTACTTGCCCTAAATCTCCCTGAGTTTTAAGCTCATTAATTCCAGTCCTAATTTGGGCTGGAGAACGTTTCCTTCTTTCCCAACAACCTTTTTTATTTCATTATTAATATAATATTTGCAGATAAATATTTCATCAAATTTTAAATAAACAGCCACGGAGCAACAAACAGCGAATTTCTAGAGCTGCCAAACCTCTTGTTTAGAGCAGAAAAGATGATTTTTCCCATTCTCAGCTGCAAAAAATCATCGAAAATTCAAATGAATCGGAGTCAAATTTTATGTTAAACCCACACAACTAATTTAGGCCACACTGCTAAGCTCAGCTTTGCAAGGATGCACCTGAGACCATCCTTCAGGCTCAATATTTCTTACTAATTAGCTGTTTCTCCACTCCCTGCAGGATGTGATTTTATTCCTTGTTTGGAATTTATTACGGAGCGGGAACGACACAAGCGAGCCTCGGTTGTGACTGGAAAGGGAAATTCAGAGATCCCGACGTGTCCAACTGCTCTGCCCACCAGGAAAACCTGAAATATTGGATGTTTTGAGAGGTTTTCCAAGGGCTTGGACAGCGATGCCTTTGGAAAAAGGGTTTCTGTTACAGAAAACATTTATTTGGGCAAAATTACATTGAGGAAATCATCAAATCCAAGCCCAAAACAGTTTGGGTGGGTTAGAAGGGACCTTGAAGATCTTGTTCCACCCCTGACACCTTCCACTAGCCCAGGTTGCTCCAAGCCCTGTCCAACCCAGTCTTGGACACTTCCAGGGATGGGGTCACCACATTTTTCCATATTTATAGATGTGATTTCATTCCTTGTTTGGAATTTATCACCGAGCGGGAATGACACAAACGAGCCTTGGTTGCCACAGGAAGGGAAATTCAGAGATCCCGACGTGTCCAACTGCTCTGCCCACCAGGAAAACCTGAAATATTGGATGTTTTGAGAGGTTTTACAAGTGCTTGGAGAGTGATGCCATGGGAAAAAATGTTTCTGTTACAGTTATTTGGGCAAAGTTGCATTGAGGAAATCATCAAATGCAAGCCCAGAAGGGTTTGGGTGGATCAGAAGGGACCTTGAAGGTCTTGTTCCACCCCTGACACCTTCCACACTCTCAGGTTGCTCCAAGCCCCGTCCAACCCAGCCTTGGACACTTCCAGGGATGGGCTCACCACATTTTTCCATATTGATAGAGCTTTTCCATGGGTGTTCCACCAAGAGATTTCATGGCACTGACCCCTATATCCATCCATGTTCCTTTCCTGTGATTTTCCACTGGCTGAATTCCCAGGCTTTGCCAAGAAAAACTTGTTTAGATGAACCAAAAGTGGGTCAAATTAAAAAAATGCCTTTACCTTTGAATTTATCTTAATTTTTTTCTTTAGTATGACCCAACAGATCTGACCTAGAACAGGAATTCCACTGAAAGATTTGCCCTGTGGAGCACTGGAACAGGCTCCCCAGGGCAGTGGGAATGGCCCTAAGGCTGCCAGAGTTCCAGGAGGGTTTGGATGATCCTCTGGGGCACAGGGGGGGACTCTTGGGGATGTTCCTGGGCAGGGCTGAGGGTTGGACTGGATGGGCCTTGGGGGTCCCTTCCAGCTCAGCAGGTTCTGGGATTCTGGGAAGTCGATTCTGGAGCCAAACCAGGACTGAGAGCTCCTAAAACACCCACCTTGGGAGGTGGAGGAGGAATCCCAGATGGTTTGGGTTGGAAGGCACCTTCAAACCCATCTCATTGCACCCCCTGCCATGGGCAGGGACACCTTCCACTAGCCCAGGTTGCTCCAAGCCCCGTCCAACCTGTTTAAACACTTCAGGGATGGGGCAGCCACAACTTCTCCGTGCTGTTGGATGTTCTCTGTGATAGTTCTCCACAAAAATGAGAATCAAAATATTTCTATCAAGTGTAATTTGAGTTTAAGAGTAACTGAAGTTGTTCCCCAGAGGGTGGTTGGCACTGCCCAGGCTCCCCAGGGCAGTGGGCACGGCCCCAAGGCTGCCAGAGCTCCAGGAGGGTTTGGATGATCCTCTGGGACACAGGGGGGGATTGCTGGGGTGTCCTGGCTAGGGCCGGAGGTTGGACTGGGTGCTCCTTGTGGATCCCTTCCAGCTCAGGATATCCCATAATTCCATGAAAATGAGACAGAAGGTCCTGCTGTCACAAGGAGAAACTCTTCTGCCCCCCCAGAGGACGTGAATGTCCCCCCAGCTCCCAACATCCAGGGCCTCCTCTGCCCACACACCACTTCCAAAGCCAAATCAATGAGTTGTTCTGGAACTCAGAGTGTTTTTCATCAAATATCTCTCCCTGTTCATAACTGCTGGAAGTGCCTGCAATAAATATTAGGGAATTACTGAAAGGAACTGATTTTTATGACAATTGGATAAATGCCGTGCTCGTTACAGAAATAATGCTCAAGTCGATGGGAACAAATGTACTTTCCTCCCACAAGGAAAATAATCAAAGCCTTACATAACATCAGCTTTGTCCATTCATCTCCAACTTGTCACTTGCCAGGAGCTGAACAAAGTGAGCAGAATTCCAAACAGGAGCAGATGAAAGACAAACCCCCTGTAAGTACCTGTTTAGCTCCTACTCCTTTTTCGTGTTGTGTCTCCTCTCTCTCGGAATTAGGGAACTGGTGGAGCTGAGGCAGAACAAAAAGGCACAAATCTGGGTGGTTTGCCAGCAGGAAAAGGTTGGAAAATAACAGCAAGCAAAGAGATGCATCCAGTAGGATCTGGAAGGCAGCAGGAGTCATCCCACTGGGATCCTGTGGTTCCACGCCAGGAACTGGTTGAGGTCCTGAGGAAGTGGGAATTTGGTGGATATCCTAATCCACACCCTGGGAAAAAATTTCCTCAGCAAGAGTCATCCCACTGGGTGGGTCCACCAGGGTCCTGAGGAAGTGGGAAGCTGGTGGAAGTCCTAATCCACACCCTGGGAAAAAATTTCCTCATGATTTTTCCCACTCTCAGCTGCAAAAAATCATCTAAAATCCGAGTGAGTCAGAGTCAAATTTGATGTTAAACCCATACAACTAATTTAGGCCCCACTGCTAAGCTCAGCTTTGCAAGGATGCACCTGAGACTGGGTCCCACTGGGTCCACCAGGGTCCTGAGGAAGTGGGAAGCTGGTGATGTCCTAATCCACACCCTGGGAAACATTCCCCCAAAACCCAGACTCGACCTCCCTTCCTCTGACAGGAGGTGACACCAAGCTGCCCCTGAGCCAGAGGTGAGTCCTGGGGACATGAGGAGGAACATTCCCAGCAGGTCAGGGAGGGGATCCTGCCCCTCTGCTCGGCCCTGGGAGGCACATCTGGGGTGCTTTGTCCAGCTCGGGGCTCCTCAGGACAGGAAGGAGCTCCTGGAGCAGGTCCAGGGGAGGGTGATGAAGCTGATGAAGGGATGGAGCATCTCTGAGGGAGCTGGGGCTGCTCAGCCTCCAGAGGGGACACCCAGAGGGGACCTCCCCAAGGGCTGGCAGGGCCTGCAGGGAGGGGGCAGAGGATGGCCCAGGCTCTGCTCGGGGGGGCCCAGCAATGGCACAGCAGGAACGGGCAGGAACTGATGCCCAGCAAGTGCCACCTGCACAGGAGGAAGAACTTCTTGGCTGGGCAGTGACCCAGCCCTGAGCAGATTGGCCAGAGAGGGGGGGAGTCTCCTCCCTGGGGATATTCCAGAGCCCTCTGCACACAATCCCTGTGCTCTGGGATGACCCTTGTGGGACCAGATAAGTCACTGTGGGCCCTTCCAGCCTGACCCATCCTGGGATTCTGTGATATTATTGCCTCCCTGCTGGAGAAAATAACAGCATCTCCTTCAAAACCTTGAAATGGAGACCAGGATAAACAATTCAGAGCTCACTGGATGAATACAAGAGTTTCTAGAACTGTGAAAGACTGGAAATAAAGTCTTCCAGGGCAAAATGTGGGACACATCACAGCTGCTGTGGAGTCATGTCAAGAGTCCTCCTGAACACTTGTTCCTCCAGTATCCCCTCCTGAACTGTGTGTGCTCCTGAGGATGGAGGAATAAAAAAAGGCTGAAAATTGCTTTTATTATCTGAAAAAGCATCATACAAGTCTCCTCAGGGCTGATAAAGCTCCCAAGAACAGAGGCAAGGAATTGTTTGCCTGTCCCAGATGTTATTTTTGGGTTTGCTGTTCGTAACTGGAGTGGATTTACCTCCAGAACTTTCCCTCTAAACCTCTTAATTTACTGGGAAAACCTCCACATGCGTATTTGTACCTGAAGGGGATTATTTGAAGGCACCTTCATCCTTCACCTTTCCATCCTTCACACATCACCACAACCCACCCAAAGCAGGACATAATAACCACCATGCTCAACTTGGCACAGGCAGATGGAAAAGGGAAAGCACACGGAAAAAAGGAGAATATAAATTAAAAGATAAAGGATCCAAGTGACCAGAAAACAAAGTGTTTTCTAGTTTTCACCCCAAATTAGTGCCAGAAAAGAGGAAAGCAGCTGCTTTTCCTCCTCATTCAGAAGAACCAGCACTCCACTCTTTCTAGAGTGGTTCTCATTCCCAGAGTGACAAAATCATAGGAATTTTAAGGTTGGAAAAGCTCTCTGAGATCATCCAGTGCCCCCTGTGCCTGATGCCCACCTTGTCCCCCAGCCCAGAGCACTGAGTGCCACAGCCAGGCCTCCAGGGCTGGGCACTCCAAACCTCCCTGGGCAGCCCCTGCCAAGACCTCACCACCCTTTCCAGGAGGAAATTCCTCCTCCTGTCCCACCTGAGCCTCCCCTGGCCCAGCTGGAGGCCGTTCCCTCTCCTCCTGTCCCTTGTTCCCTGGGAGCAGAGCCCGACCCCCCCTGGCTCCCCCCTCCTGTCAGGGGGTTGCAGAGCCAGAAGGTCCCCCCTGAGCCTCCTTTGCTCCAGGCTGAGCCCCCCCAGCTCCCTCAGCTGCTCCTGCTGCTCCAGCCCCTTCCCAGCTCCCTTCCCTTCCCTGCACACGCTCCAGACCCTCAGTGTCTCTCATGCTGAGGGCCCAGAAGTGCCCCCAGCACTGGAGGTGCCCCATCAGTGCCAGCACAGGGACAGTCCCTGCCCTTTTCCCACTGGACACACTATTCCTGATCCAAGCCAGCTCTCCTTGGCCTTCTTGGCCTCCTGGGCTCATGTCCAGTCACTGTCACCCTCCACCCCCAGGCTGAGATGGACAAACAAGGTGTCTGTGGGAAGCTGCCCCGGCACATGGGTCAGAAGGGCAGAGAAGGAACAAATCCCACCTCTGGAATCCCTTCTGATCCACCCTCACAGACCCACAGTGCCCAACGGCCACCACACCATAGAACCATAGAATCACAGAATCAGCTGGGTTGGAAGGGACCTCCAAGATCATCCAGTCCAACCCCTGATCCAACCCCGCCGTGGTTCCCAGCCCATGGCACTGATGCCACATCCAGTCTGTCCTTAAACACCTCCAGGGATGGAGAATCCACCCCTTCCCTGGGCAGCCCATTCCAAGGGCTGAGCACCCTCTCTGCAAAGAAATTCTTCCTAATCTCCAACCTAACCCTCCCCTGGCACAGCTGAAGACCGAGCCCTCTTGTCTTGCTGAGAGTTGCCTGGGAGAAGAGACCCATGTTCTGCAGCCCAAAGGCAGACAAACCCACCAGCAGGAGAAGCCCAGGTGAGACATCTCCAACCTTCCTGCAGCCTTGAATTTAGGCTAAAAGCTGTGCTGGAGCAGCAGCAAAACATCCCTGATGGAAGTTCTGCAGATCCCACCACGTGGGATCGAGGCCATAAATAATTTGTTACACAACAGAGCCCGGCAAAGCAAATCAGTTGATTATCAGCAACAAGGGTGTGTGTTTGCAGCAGCTCCTCCCCAGAGGCCCCAAAAGAGATCAGCTGTGCCCAGCACCGGGCGCCGGTGAAGAGCAGATCCCACAGAAGATCTGGGCAGCTCAAAGTGGGATAAATGAGGGCTACTTCGGGAAAAGTGAAGTTAAGCACCGACAACAGGCACGTGAAAGTCATTTAGTGACTGATCAGATACACAAACACAAAGGGAGGCTCGTTATTGCCCATTAACCACATTAAGAGCTTTCCCCTCCCGGCTCCCTGCTGGTTCCCAGCACTGCTGGTTCCAGAGGCAGCTCTGAAACAGGAGCCAGGCCTAAAAGAGTTAACTGAGATCTCTTGGCCTGCTGAGAAACCCCAATACCTGTGTTGCTGGAAGAACATTTTAGGAGCACTGGTTCATATCATGTTCTGTTCTGCTCACTGCACCAAAGGCCTTAGTATAGAAAGAATAGGAGTAGTACACACACAGTAATAAATTAGGAAAACCAGATGTTTGAATAAGATCTAGAAGGCCCAGAGCCAGGATTTTGCAAGCTTGAAGAATTCAGGTCACCTGATTGAAGAGGTCAAATTGAGGAAGACGTCCATGGTGACCACCAGAGGGATGAAGGATTGAGGAGAAGACCCCCACAGTAGAAGACTGAGCATGTCTGGAAAGACTCCACCCAGAGACCAGCCTGCTTATTAATATGTCTAATAAATGATGTCACCATGGATCTAAAGTGTATAAAATGGCTTAGTTTTGCACTTGCAAGTGGAGTAAGTTTGTCCAGCGCAAGCTGGCTCGCTCCCAACGTTAAATGAACAAATACCTTGCTGCTTAAAGAGAAATAAATGTCTCTGAGCAGTCTTTCGGACTGAGTTTCACAGATTCAGCTCTGCAGATCCGGATGAAGATCCAGCTCCTGGAGAACAGCTCCTGCCCTCGTTTTTCCCTGCTTGTTTTACACAGCACCGACAAAGGAGCTCGGTATCAGATCTGCGTTTAGAGGGATCTGTTCTCTTATCTTATCCCCTTGTTCCCGTGTCAAGGAATTCAAAGCAAGGCATGGGGAAAATAATGATTCCCTCACACTTCTTGGTTTTTGGTTTTGGGGTTTTTTTTCCAATATAAATGAGGCTCCTACGTCATTTTTACTTCTGTGTTTACATTAAAATCATGGATTTGGGGAACTACAGAGTCAAACAGCACAGCATCAAATGGGTACCAGCTGTAGGACTCTGGCTGCTGCTTGTTCAGGGGAGGAATAAATCAATAAATCAGCAGAATCACGTGGAAAGAAAAGGAAAGGGAAAGGGAAATAGGAAGGGAAATGGAAATGGAAAGGGAAAGGGAAAGGAAAAGGAAATGGGAAGGGGAAAGGAAAAGGAAATGGGAAGGGGAAAGGAAAAGGAAA
>NW_020885097.1:55282-65552 GCF_003945725.1 Corapipo altera
GGGAAGGGGAAAGGAAAAGGAAATGGGAAGGGGAAAGGAAAAGGAAAGGGAAAAGGAAAAGGAAAGAGAAAGGGAAAAGGGAGAGGGGAAGGGAAAGGGGAGGTTTGGGAAGGGAAGGTTAGGTTTGGGAAGGGAAGAAAAGAAAAAAGAAATAAGGAAAGTTTGGGAAAAGGAAAGGAAAGGTTTGGGAAAGGTTTGGGAAAGGTTTGGGAAAGGAAAGGAAAGGAAAGGAAAAATAAAAAAGAAAAGAGAAAATAAAAAAGAAAAGAAAAAAAGAAAAGAAACAGTGTACTCACACTGTACAATGAGCTGCACCAAAGCCTCTCTGGGTTTCACATTGAACCCGTTGTACTGGCTGGTCTGGCACCGGTATGTCCCCGTCATCTCCCGGGACACGTTGACGATCCTCAGGATCCCGTCGTAGCTCTCGGTCTGCATCGCCCCGTCCGGCATCGCCACCTCCTTGTCGGCCCGGGACCACAGGATGATGGGCTTGGGCTTGCCTGTCACCTGGCACTGCAGCTCGATGGTGTCCCCCTCCCGTGTTACCAGCGGGGACTTCTCCTGGGGGACGGTCAGGTTGGGTGGCACTGCAGGGGACAGAGAGAGGGGGGACAGTCAGCACTGCGGGCACGGCACAGGGATTCCTGCCTCGGCCTGCCAGCACAATCCCGGAATCAGCCAGGCTGGGAAAGACCTCTGAGATCATAGAATCACAGAATCCCAGAATCAGCTGGGTTGGAAGGGACCTCCGAGATCATCCAGTCCAACCCTTGATCCAACCCCGCCGTGGTTCCCAGCCCATGGCACTGATGCCACATCCAGTCTGTCCTTAAACACCTCCAGGGATGGTGACTCCACCCCCTCCCTGGGCAGCCCATTCCAAGGGCTGATCACCCTTTGGAAAGAACTTCTTCCTGATGTCCCCCCTGAGCCTCCCCTGGCCCAGCTGGAGGCCGTTCCCTCTCCTCCTGTCCCTTGTTCCCTGGGAGCAGAGCCCGACCCCCCCTCAGCTCCCCCCTCCTGTCAGGGGGTTGGAGAGGGTCTCCCCTCAGGCAAAAGGGACTCACAAGGGTCCAACCCTTAGTCCTGCACAGGATTGTCCTCAGGAACCACCTCATGAGGCGGAGAAGATCATCCAAACACTCCCTGAGCTCTCTCAGGCTCATTGAGGAGCAATTTATACCCAGACAGCAAAAGGCAGGGATTGCTTACATATGGGAAGGCTGTGGAATGCTGCTGGATTTATGGGATGAGGTTCTCAGCTGCTTGGAGTGGCTCAGCTGGGATTTCCCAGCCCTGGGTGACACTCAGTGACCTCCCTGTATGTCTCTGTCCCAGGACTCAGACCATCAGTCCCAGCCAGCACTTCAGCACTGCAACTTAGGGCTTTCTTTTTTTATGAGGATTTGGCACTAAACCTTTTTACTTGGTACCAGACTGGCTGCTGATTTCATCCAACTCTCTGGGGCACAAAACCACTTCTGATTGCAGGTGAAGACACAACATCAAGCACAGACTCCACAGAAACACAGAATCGCTGAGGTTGGAAAAGACCTTCAAGATGGTTAAACCTCAACCATCAACCCAGCACCACTAAACCATGTCCTCAAGTGCAACATCCACACGTTTTTGCAACACTTCCAGGGATGGTGACTCCACCACTGCCCTGGGAAACCTGTGTCAGTGGTTTATAACCCTTTTTATGCAGGAATTTTCCCTCATGTCCAACCTAAACCTCCCCTGGGGCGACCTGAGCTCATTGCCTTAAATGATAATGGAGGCTTGGACAAGAGATGTGCTTAGGCAGTAAAATAATTCCAGAATCGGGGCTTAGAACTCTTCTAATACATCTGTATCCATATCTATTGATCTCTATCTGTCTATATAAATATATATCTAATATAAATATATATATAATATAAATATTGTGCAAATATATATGTATATAACACCTCTAATACCCTGAAACACCGCCTTGCTCTGCAGTTGGACTGAAGAGGAACATTTTAAACCCAGAACATCCACAGGCAGTTTCAAATCAGCCAAATTATCTTGCAGAGCTGTGGCAGGAGCTGTGCTGAGGAGCTCCATGCTCCACATGCACCAGGACATGAGGAGCCAACTCCACGGCCGTCTGGAGAAGGATAAAAACATGGAGGGTGTTTGCTCCCAGAAATCCTGCTGGAATCAATCCACTGGGGGTGAAGACATCCCAGAAACAAAACCAGATCTCCGTGGGAAGGGGCTGCAGAGTAGGGCCCCTCCTGGCCCCGTGTGACAGGAAGGGACGGAATTAACAAGGAAAATCTCCACACATTAAGTATGAAAATAGAACTGTAAAAGAAAAAAGCTTTTTTAACCAAATCAGGCCTCGATCTGTCCCTGCTGTTCACCTCCTCCTTTCAAAGATAAACTCTGAGGGTATAATGGCTCCCAAAAAATCATCAGTTTGCCATGATAACTGTGTGATTTTGGGTATCTCGGGGCTACCCGTGAGATCGCTCTGGACAGTGCTTCAGGTTTTACAAATATCTTAATTGGAGCGCTAATTACCTCACAAAAAGCACTTTTTCATTATGCAGCTGTGATTCCAATAAACGTCTGGAGCCCAAGTGAAGGTCTCTTTAATGGAGCATCAAAGCAGGAAGGAGATGACCAGAGGACAAACAGGCCCCCCACGTCAGCCCGGATGTTTAATTAATTCATTAGTTAATACAGAGCTGATTAGCTGAACAGGGAAAGCCCAGTCATACTGCACAGCCTCAGTTGTACTAATTCCTCATGGATTTCTCTGCCTGGCTCAAGCAGGAAAGTCAAATCTATCCCTGGAAGTGTTCAAGGCCAGTTTGGAGCGACCCGGTCTAAAGGAAGGTGTCCCTGCACAGGACAATGAAATGGTCTTTAAGGTCTTCTTGTATTATTATTATTATTATACTTCGTATAGTAAATATGTATGTAATCCTAATTTTATATGATTTATATATCTATTATATAGTAATATAAATGTAATAAAACATAATGATAATGAAGAATTAATAATTTAATATAATAATAAAATAATAAAATATTATTAATAATAATTATGATGATAATGATGGTAGTAATAAAAATAATAATAATAATAATAATAATAATAATAATAATAATAATAATAGTAGCCTGACCACACTATCCCACAACTCTTCCCTCAGCACTGCTGAGCCTGGCAGGCCTTTGTCCAGGGCTTTCCCTAAGCCACCATCTAGTCCATGGTGGCCCCATAAAGAAAGCCTTGGGAAAAGGCCTGGAATTCTCAGCAGCGATGAGGGAGGAGTTTTGGGATTGTGTGGTCAGGCTGCTTAATGTGGGTTAATGGTAATAATTATAGGATAAAGCAGAGCCCAGGAGTGTTTGGGCTGCATCTCCAGACAATGAAATGGTCTTTAAGGTCTTCTTCTAAGCCCAACCACTCTATGAGATGGAGGAACAGGAGACATGGAGCCTGCCCCGTGTTCATTCCCAAAATCTATGTCTGGGATGGGCCTATCCCCAGGTGGAATGTGCTCAGCACGTCTTCAACTTTTCCCAGAGAGCAAGGATTTGTTGGACATGTTTGCCATGGAGGACACCCAGCTGTGCCCACACAGGGCAGGAGGGAGATGGCAGGAAGGAGTCCCTCAGGAAAAGCAGGATCTCCACCTCCTCCAGCCAGCCCTTCCCGGGACAATTCCAAGCAGCGCCGCCGAAAAATAAAGTAAAAGAAGTAAAACACCCCCTGAACTCACAATTCCCTTCCCTGCACAAAATTGTCTCCGGGGGAAAGGAGAATAAGCCAGGAGGGACAGATATTCCAGCTCTGCCTGGGCTGATGCTGCTTTTCAGGGATAAAGGCGGGGTAAGAACCTGTCCTGGACAGGGCAGAACACACAAACCCCAAAGCTTTATTCTTCCTGCTTCAAATATAAGGCAGAGGAAAAAAAAAAATCACCTCAACAGACTGACACATTTTCCTGATCCATTCTCTTTTTTGTTTGTTTGCTTACCCTGAACCCACTTTACTGAGGGGGAGGGTTTTGTTGCTTTTTTAACGTCTTGCTGCTTTTTTTCACAGCTTATGCCTTCAGGTTCCCTGTGACCTGGTCCCACAGAGCCATCCTGGTGGGTTGGTTTTTGCCCAGGGTTGGTTTTTATGGATGACAAGGCTTTCCCAGGGCAAATATTCGACATTTGAGCCTTCATTTTCACTATTCACTGACCTACTTTGTCGAGATATGTTTGGGGGGAGCTGGGAGGGGATTACTTCAGGTCCATTTATGTAAGATACTCAGGCCATAAATCTCTGCAAAGTACAAAATGTCCAGGGAGAAAATACTCCTGCTGAAGGAGTGTGATGCCAAGTGTGTCAAGAGGCACTGCCACACATCCCTTCCCAACCTTCTGGGGGGACCTAAAGGTGCCACAAACCCCTCCTGCCTCGCTTGGAGACTCCAGGAGGAGACTCAGACGTGACAGGAAGAGAAAATTCCCTCCCCCCCTCTCCAAAGCAGCACAACAGACACAGGGAGGGATATTAATAAATCCCTGCAAGTCCTGGCATTTGGGAAACATGTTTGTGCCTCGGCCTTATGTTGCTAATTACCAGGCAGTAATGAGTCTTGATGAATCACTAATGACCTTCAAAGCACTGCAACTGTTTCAGCTTCCACTTCTCCGGGGGATGAAATCACCCCCCTGGCAGAGCTGAACACGCTGAGCCCAAACTCCAGGTTTGCTTCCCCCCTTTCCTCAGGATCTTCTTGCAGGGCTGGGAATGTCAGAGCTGATGGAATTCACCACTGACTGAAGGAACTGGGATGAGCTCATGGGAATGGCCAGCTAAGGAATGGCCAACAAAACGGATGTTTCCAACGAATCCTATTGTTTTTCCAAATGATTCTCAGGAAAGCAGAGATAATGCAGTGGTTCCTGTGTGCCAGGTGGGCAATCCGTGGCGTTCCCAACTTGGCTCTTCCCCAGTAATAATCCTCCAGGTTCTTTAATTGATAGTAAGATCATAGAAATCCCGGGATGGTTTGGGCTGGAAGGGATCTTAAAGCTCATCCCATCCCACCCCCTGCCACGGGCAGGGACACCTCCCACCAGCCCAGGTTGCTCCAACCTTCATCCAACCTGGCCTTGGACACTTCCAGGGATCCAGGGACAGCCACAGCTTCTCTGAGAATTCCATCCCAGCCCCTCCCCACCCTCCCAGCCAGGAGGGATCCCATCTGTCCATTCCCCACAGAAGCCATTCCCTGTGTCCTGTCCCTCCATCCCTTGTCCCCAGTCCCTCTCCAGCTCTCCTGGAGCCCCTTTAGGCCCTGCAAGGGGCTCTCAGCTCTCCCTGGAGCCTTCTCTTCTCCAGGTGAACCCCCCCAAGCTCTCCCAGCCTGTCTTTGTAGGAGAAGAGCTCCAGCTCTTGGAGCATCTCCACGGCCAAAAACGATCCAACAGGTCACTCCCTGAGCTTTCTGCTGTCTAATCAAAGTAACTCAGGCCCTGCTCAAAGGTCATGAAATCCCAGCCTGGTTTGGATTGGAGGGACCTTAAATCCCACCTCCCTCCACCCCCTGCCATGGGCAGGGACACCTTGCACCAGCCCAGGTTGCTCCAAGCCCTGTCCAACCAGCCCTGCTTGTGGCGAGAAGTGCTTTTTCCAGGCGGGAGAGCAAAGCCATCCTGTCACTCCATCCCCCCAGAACTTCCACCCAAGACTGGGAGAGCAAATCCATCCTGTGGCTCCATCCCGGGAGAGCAAAGCCATCCTTGTTTCCATCCCTCCACAACTTCCATCCAGGAGCAGGAGAGCAAAGCCATTCTGTCACTCCATCCCCCCAGAACTTCCATCCCTCCAAAACTTCCACCCAGGAGCGGGAGGGCAAAGCCATCCTGTCACTCCACCCCACCAAAATGTCCATCCAGGAATGGGAGAGCAAAGTCATCCTTGGCTCCATCCCCCCAAAACTTCCATCCCCCCAAAACTTCCATCCAGGAGCAGGAGAGCAAAGCCATCCTTGGTTCCATCCCTCCAGAAGCAAAGCCACCCTGTGGCTCCATCCCTCCAAAACTTCCCCCCAGGAGCAGGAGAGCAAAGCCATCCTGTGACTCCATCCCAGGAGAGCAAAGCCATCCCGTGGCTCCATCCCCCCAAAACTTCCCCCAGGATCCCCTCCCGGCTCTCACCGGTGCTGCTGGAGATGTTGACGTCGATGCTGATGTCGGAGATTCCCCCTCCCTTGAGCGAGGCCACGCACGTGTAGGTGCCGAAGTCGGTGAACTTGAGGTCGATGATGTCCAGGTTGGTGGTGCCGGGGGACACGTCGGGGTCGGTCTGGGTGATCACCATCCTCTCCGAGCTCCGCAGGGGCCGCCCGTTCTTGAACCAGCTGAAGGTCAGCTCCTCGGGCGGGATGGCCTCCACCTGGCACGAGATCTTCACCTCCCGCCCGATCTGGATGTTGTCATCCTTGTGGTAGGGGTCGGGGGTGATCCAAAAGCGTCCCTTTTTTAAGGCTGAAACGCAAAAGAGAAGTGCTTCGTTGTAATAGAATATAATTTTTGCCTCACTCGATGCCTACATGTGATTTTAAAAGGGTTTTAAACTGAAAGGGGGTCAATTCAAGTTGATTCAAGGAATAATTGTTTTACTGTGAGGGTGGGGAGGCCCTGGGGGTTTCTGACCCAGAAAGAAAATTTGTTCACTTTAAAACTCGCTCCATTTCCCAGCGCCTTCATCTGAAGGTACCTTCATTCCATGTGCTTCGTTCCACGGGTGCTGGAGCTCCTCCATGATTTTGTTTTTTCCGTGTGTTTTCCTGTTTTTGTGGCTGATGATCCACCAGACCTGACTTCAAGCCAAGGAAGGTCAGGAGGGACTTTGGGCAAGGGATGGAGGGACAGGACATGGGGAATGGCTTCATGTTGGAAAAGGGGAGATCTGAGTGGGATATTGGGAAGGAATTCCTGGCTGGGAGGGTGGGGAGGCCCTGGAATAGAATTCCCAGAGAAGCTGTGGCTACCCCTGGATCCCTGGAAGTTTCCAAGGGCAGGCTGGAGCAACCTGGGCTAGTGGGAGGTGTCCCTGCCTGTGGCAGGGGGTGGCACTGGATGGGCTTTCAAATCCCTTCCAACCCAACCCATCCTGGGACTCTGAGATGTTTGGGAAGTCACTGAAACTTCCAATGCACCATTTAACACACGGTTAATTTTTTGCAGGATCCAAACCCTCCATCAAATCCCATCCTAGAGCACATGGAGCCAGAGCACTTGTCACTTCCAAGATGAAAAATAGGAAGCACAGCACCTAAATTAGGCTGAGCTGCTGACAAGTGAGGAGCAACCCAAATAATTCATGAGCCTTCCATGTCTGTGATCCATCTCTGGAGGTGTTTACAAGCCCTTCCTCTCCCCCTTGTCCTACCAGAGCACTGAGAGAGAGGAGAAAATAGAGATATCATCCCAACAGCACTGACATGACCAGAGGTGTCACCTCCAATCCATCTGGGAGCAAACACAGCCTGGTGCCAGCTGGTGAAAGGGAAAGGAGGGAAAAACATGCCTGAGGCTGCAGCCTGCCCTGGTTTGTACCTCCTGTTCCTTCCCTGAGGCAGCCCTGGAGGGCTCCATCCATCCATCCCCGGGCTGGGGACAGCTGTCCCATCCCATAGAATCACAGAATCATAGAATCACAGAATCAGCTGGGTTGGAAGGGACCTCTGAGATCATCCAGTCCAACCCTTGATCCAACCCCGCCGTGGTTCCCAGCCCATGGTACTGATGCCACATCCAGTCTGTCCTTAAACACCTCCAGGGATGGAGAATCCACCCCTTCCCTGGGCAGCCCATTCCAATGGCTGAGCACCCTCTCTGCAAAGAAATTCTTCCTAATCTCCAACCTAACCCTCCCCTAGCACAGCTGAAGACCGAGCCCTCTTGTCTTGCTGAGAGTTGCCTGGGAAAAGAGACCAACCCCCCCCGGCTCCTCCCTCCTGTCAGGGAGTTGCAGAGAGTGAGGAGGTCTCCCCTGAGCCTCCTCTTCTCCAGGCTGAGCCCCCCCAGCTCCCTCAGCCTCTCCTCACAGCACTTGTGCTCCAGTCCCTTCCCCAGCCTCGTTGCTCTCCTCTGCACCTGCTCCAGCCCCTCCATGTCCTTCCTGAGCTGAGGGCCCAGAACTGGACACAGCACTCCAGGGGTGGCCTCCCCAGCGCTGAGTCCAGGGCAGGAATCACTTGCCTGGACCTGCTGGCCACCCTGTTCCTGAGCCAGGCCAGGATCCATTGGCCCTCTTGTCCCCCTGGGCACACTCTGGCTCCTGTTCAGCTTCCTGTCCATCCCCACTCCCAGCTCCCTTCCTGCCTGGCTGCTCTCCAGCCCCTCTGGCCCAGCCTGGAGCTGCCGGGGGTTGTTGTGGCCAAAGGGCAGGACCCGGCCCTTGGCCTGGTTGAACCTCAATGGTTGGTGTCACCCCATTTGGTCACTTCAGTGGTTCCTCGAAGGAACCAGCCCTTTGGAGCCTCCAGAGGCCACGCTGAAGGAGCATTTTCCCACCTTGGAAAAGAATTAACCTGTGGAGCATTTGAATAAAGGATCCATCTCACAGAATTCCAGAATGGTTTGGGCTGGAAGGGACCTCAAAGCCCACCCAGTGCCACCCCTGCCATGGGCAAAGACACCTTCCACCAGCTCAGGTTGCTCCAAGCTGGCCTTGGACACTTCCAGGGATCCAGGGGCAGCCACAGCTACTCTGGGAATTCTATTCCAGGGCCTTCCCACCCTCCCAGCCAGGAATTCCTTCCCAATATCCCACTAAAATCTCCCCTTTTCCAACGTTAAGCCATTCCCTTTGTCCTGCCCCTCCATCCCTTATCCCAAATCCCTCTCCAGCTCTCCTGGAGCCCTTTCAGGCCCTGGAAGATGCTACAGATCCCATATTTTCGATAACAAGCCCTTTTCCCTGGCTGGGTACTCCCAGGGATGGAAAGGGGTGGCTGAGGCACCAAACACACAAAGAAATCTCAGGATATTTGTTCCTTACACTCCCAAAAGTGGGGAAAATGCTCATTCTGCCTGAGTTTTGTCTCTTCAGTGGCTCCTGGAACAAACCAACCCTTTGGAGCCTGCAAAGGCCACGGTGGATTCGCCCTTTCCCAACCCAGAAAAATTAACATTGATTTAATAATTAGTTTGTCTTTTTCCATGTGGGAAAACAAGCCTAAAATTGAGCTGTGTCTGGACACAGGGTGGGAAAAACTTCCCCCATTTAGGAAGGAAATATTTGTAATTAGACAACAGGAAATTTGTTATATTTTTGCATTCTTTATATATCTATTTATATATTTACCCATATCAGGTACAGCACAAAAGGCATCAGGATGCTGCTAATTGATTTTAACCATGTATTCAAGAATCTGAGTGGTTGATTTTATTCATTTATTTTATCATTTCATTTGTTTTGATGACTTTAATCAAAATTAAACTTCTGCAGCAAAATGCACTTGTCTTTCCTAAACATTTCTCCTTCCCTTCCCTTGGGAATGCCACAGTCCCTTCCCAGGGAAGAAACTTTTCAATTCCAGAGGCTCAACCAGCCAGGAACTGACACAAAAAGAAACTTTGAGGCACGAGCTGAGCTTTTTTTTGGTTTGAAAATCCCAGAACAAACCCCAGAAACAATATATTATGTAAATAACTTTCAGGCAGGGAAAAAGAGAAAAAAAGGAACTCGATACGCACGACAAACAGAAACGTTTCAGCCCAAATTAGCTGCTAATAACCTTGATAAACTATTTTTATTTGTGATTTTTCAGCAGTTTCTCGTTCCTAGAGCTGAACAAAGTCTGACAGGAAAGTCACATGAACTTTTCTCTGCCTTTTGTTAGGGTTTGGAGTTAAAATAACACCTGCAAGGGGAAGATAAAGGTGCAGAACCTTAAAAATTGGGGCTTGAAACCACTTTTACATCGCCCAGGAGGGGCTCCAAGAGGATTTAATTAAGGAGGCTCGTGGATTTAATTAATAAAACAAACCAAGTTTTGTGGCTGTTGCCATAAAATGTGAGTATTAATTCAAGCAATAACTGGGCTGGAGCACCGATTATCCCAACCTGGATCACTCATTATCCTAATCTGGATCACCCATTATCCCAACCGGATCACCCATTATCCCAACCTGGATCACCCATTATCCCAACCTGGATCACCCATTATCCCAACTGGATCACCCATTATCCCAATTTGGATCACCCATTATC
>NW_020885097.1:65562-66585 GCF_003945725.1 Corapipo altera
TATCCCAACTGGATCACCCATTATCCCAATTTGGATCACCCATTATCCCAGCCTAGATCATCCATTATCCCAACTGGATCACCCATTATCCCAACCTGGATCATCCATCATCCCAACCTGCTCCAGCAAACTCCAATTCCCACAGAACTGAGCAGAGCACACACCTCAACTCAATATTTTTCCATAAATCCCAGTCCAAGGAGTTCAGAAGAGGCACTGCAGGGAAAAAAGTTCGGGGAGTTCCAAGAAATTCTGAAGGGAAGGAAAAAAATCTCTTTGGTCTTTTCCTTTCCTTTTTTTCCCCAAACCAAACCTCTTTGTTTCTGCAAAGCCATGAGAAGGGGCACAATAAATCAACCAGGAACAGCCATGAAATTCCACATCCAAAATCCCCTGCTTTTCCAACCTCACTCTCCCAGACTCCACAAATTCCACGGCATCAGCATTTTCTTCTGTCACCAACAAAAACAGCAGAAAATGTGACTTTATAAGCAAGTTTCTTGTCAGGGTTAAATCAGATCATTGAACAACGGGAATCTGTAAATCCCTGATCTCAGCAGGCCCTGGAATAACAACGAAATCTCCACAATTAACCTGGAATTCCCAGTGGGATTGCTCCATTCATTATTTTCGAGGATGAAAAGCACCCCAAGATGCAGAGCTGCCACCAGCCCTGAGCAGGAATAACCCTCCCTTCCCAAAATTAGGAATAACCCTCCCTTCCCAAAACTAGGAATAAACTTCCCTTCCCAAAATTAGGAATAAACCTCCCTTCCCAAAATTAGCAATAAAACTCCTTCACACAAATTCATAAAAAACTTCCCTTCCCCAAATCCCATAAAAAAGGCAGGAGCAGCTCTGGTGCTGCAGGATCTTGGGAGCTACAGCTGAGGGCAGGACAAGGAAATTGGAGCTGGATCTCCCACTCCAGGCTGAGAATCCAAATAACTTCACATACTGGAAAATTCCTGACCTGTGGGGTCAGAATCCTTCCAGGAACTTGAACCACTCTCAGTTGTGCTG
>NW_020885097.1:66595-72687 GCF_003945725.1 Corapipo altera
AACTTCCATCCCTGGAAGTGTCCAAGGGCAGGTTGGACGGGGCTTGGAGCAACCTGGGAGAGTGGAAGGTGGTGGAATAGATGGGCTTTAAGGTCCCTTCCAACCCAAACCAGACTGGAATTCTGGGATAAACCAGCCAAGTGTGGGAGATGCTTTTGGCTGCAGAGCTGCTTCCCAGCAGGGATTTCAGCCCATCAGCAGCACACAGGGCTCCAGAAGAGCAGCAGCAGAGAACTCTGGAACTGCATTTGGAGGCTCAGCAGAGCGCCAGCCTTCCTCCAAAGAGCCCCAAAGAGCTGTGATGTGATCAAACAGCCCAAGATGAAACACTTCTCGTCCTCAAACTCACAAACAGTCACTGCCCTCCCTCATTAATTACATTTTCAAAGCAATAAAATGCATTTCAGCAGCTCGAGTGAGGTCTATTTGCATTCAGTAGGTTCAGTTTTATCTTCCCACCCCCTCTCTCTGATCAACCCCGAATTCTCCTTTAATGCATCCAAACTTTCCTGTCTCCCCAAGGCACATTCCATGACATCCAGTGGCATCAAATTCCACCATGAATCCATTACATGCTGCACCATTTGACATCACTCTTGGCCACTGGTGCTTCCCAAGCTGCTGTAGGACACCAGGGAACGCTTGGATTTGTGTTGTGTCCACGTGCAACCCGTGGCCACGGGAATATTGAGCAGCAAAACTGCAGATTACTGATTTCAACCTCAACTGACACATGAAATTCCAATGAAATAATCCATTTCCAAATTCAAAAGGAAAGAAAAAGCCATATTTTAAGTCATGACACTGCTCTGTGCCTGAGTTTTGCTGTCTCATGATGATCCTTGTAATTAATTGTTATTAATTGCAAAGCAATTCCAAACTTGAGCTCATCTTCTCTGAGCCGTGTTTGAGCTGTGGGATCACAGACTCCCAGAGGAACAGAGATATTATGGAAAACCCATCCCTGGAAGTGTCCAAGGCCAGGTTGGAGCAACCTGGGATAGTGGAAGGTTGGAATTAAATGGCATTTAAGGTCCTTTCCATCCCAAACCTTCCATGGTTCTGTGCTAGTGGATGAAATCAAGGAATCTGCTCCGGTACCATGCCTTGGGAACAACAGTTCAGTCCATAATGTCTGGTTTATTACAGGAAAGCCCAGCCTAACTAATCTCTGAACTAAACAAAACCCATTCCCACTGTAGAAGGACTCCTGGAAACTTTTCCCTGCTGTTTTCTTCTCCAGTAACATCTCAACCCCCATCAAATCAAAAAAAAAAAAAAGTAAAATAAAACTTCCCACCATGAGCTCCAAAGAAACCCAAAGTCTCTATTTGGGCAACAAAGCCCCAGGATATCACCCTAAACTCTGTCATCTCTGAGCAGAGATAATTTAACAAGTGTCCAAAATATCTTTGTCACTGGTGATTATCATAATGTGGTCGTTAAACTTTGTTCTGTGACATTAAAATCCATCCTGGCATTATTTTTGGTAGAAAGAACAGCAAAAACTCTTAATTGGCTTTTGCCAAAAAGTCTTTTAATTTGCTTTTCATGACCAAGAAAATGTTTGAAAGGAAAAGGAGAGAGAGAAAATGAGAGTCTTGTGGCTTAATTGGAAAACAGAAGATTAAAATCACACCCCATTTCCCAGAGTTTGCAGATACCAGCTCTGAAGAATCCAGGGGGATCAAAATCCAGGAATGGCTTGGGTTGCAAGGAAATTTAAGGGTCATCCAGTTCCAACTCTTTTCCACGGGCAGGGACACCTTCCACCAGCCCAGGTTGCTCCAACCTGGCCTTGGACACTTCCAGGGATCCAGGGGCAGCCACAGCTTCTTTGGGCAACCTGGGCCAGGGCCTCCCCACCCTCCCAGCCAGCAATTCCTTCCCAATATCCCATCTCTCCCTGCTCTCTGGCAGTGGGAAGCCATTCCCTGTGTCCTGTCCCTCCATGCCTTGTCCCCAGTCCCTCTCCAGCTCTCCTGGAGCCCCTTTAGGCCCTGTAAGGGGCTCTCAGCATTCCCTGGAGCCTTCTCTTCTCCAGGGGAACCCCCCCAGCTCTCCCAGCCTGGCTCCAGCCTTTGGAGCATCTCTGGACCTGCTTTAACATGTTCCCATTTTTCTTGGGCAGACCTGGATTCGACACTGGTCATAAGAACAGAGTCTGGGTTAGAAGGAAATCTAAAATAATTAAAAAAAAAATCATTAAAAAATAAAAGAACTGCATAAACACACACAGAGCTTTTTGCGAGGATGCACCAACATTGGCTGCTCTCAAAATTCCAATTTCTTCAACAGGGTGTTTGGAATCATCGAATCACAGAAGAATTAAGGTGGGAAAAGATCTTTAAGGTCATCAAGTCCAACCAGCAAAGCATCAGCACTAAACCCCCTCCTGCAGTGCCACAGCCAAAGGTTTTGTGAACACTTCCAGGACTGGTGACTCCACCACTTCCCTGAGGAGCCCATTCCAGTCCTTGACAACCTTTTCCACGAGGAAAGGATGCTCTGTGAGAGAGCTGAGAGAAAAGTGCTGCTGCCCCTGCCTGTTCCCTTCCTATCCCCAGACAGACTGGAAGCAAAAGGTGGCTAAGAAAAGACTCAGATTCTCAGCATTTCCCCAACAGTTCATTTTCCTTCTGTCAACATGGTTTTAGCTGCAAGTTTTTTTCAAAAAAAAACTTCCAGCAGCTCTCAGAACAATTAAGATGTCAAGCACCTTCTCCAATTTTTTTTTTAATATCAAGCAATTATTTGGCACTTACAAGAGCAGATGCATCCCCATTTTCAATTTAAATGCAAATACCAGCAGAGAGGCTTCAGGTTCGGGCTCTAATTTTGGAAACGCTGCTAATTTTTAAAAGCAGAGGATTTATTATCCTGCCATGCCATGTGGCAGGTGTCTGTTTTTTTACATGTGCTCTGCTTAATTAGCTGCTTTGCTGTTCTTTGGAAGGAAAGGGGGGGGTGGAGATCTCTTTGTAACGACCAAGATTTCGGTTCACGAGGTGCTCAGAAAAAATCTGATCCATTAAAAGAAATGAAGGCGAGATCAAAGTGTGTGAAACACAGCAGGGCTTCCCTTTTAACTGCTTTTTAGAAGTAAATATTCCAGAGGAATCAGCATCAGGAGAAAAGCAACACCCAGCAATGAGATGGTCTTTAAGTTTCCTTCCCACCCAAATCATTCCATGATTCTGTATGTGAGAATATTCCAGGATTGGAAGAAATATCCAGGTGGGAAGGGATCTCAGGGCAGGGCCTGGTGTGAGCTCACACCACGCTGGGCAAGGCTTGGAGACCTCCAGGAAAACTTTTTATTCCTGATGTGTTTTCCCTGACTAATTCTGTTTGGTGGCCCACGGTCTGGGAGACAGGGATCAAAGAGCCAGGGAGATAAAAGCCTGACTGAGCAGATGGATGAGCAATCCTGCCATTTTTGCAGGGATGCTTCATTCCAGAGGAGGAGTCTGTGTCTGCTCCATCCATGTGTGGAGTCCATGGGAGCTGTGCCTGCTCCATCCATGTGTGTTTGTGTCCCAGCACAGCTTCCCTGCAGGAATCCACAGCCTGGATTAATATCCTGGATTCAATGGATTAATATCCTGGATTCAATGGAGCAATATCCTGGATTCACTGGAGTTCATTTGTTAAACGGAGTTAAACTTGTGAAGTCACTTCTTGTTTCGTGATTATTTGAACATCCAGGTGGGAAGGGAGCTCAGGGTAGGGCCTGGTGTGAGCTCACACCATGTTGGGCAGGGCTTGGAGACCTCCAGGAAAACTTTTTGGGGCACTTCTCATTTCATGAATATTTGAGCCTCAGGAAGTTCAATCCTGACCTGGGAAGTGTTTTCCACACAAGAGAGAAGCTGGGACACAACGAGATCACAGAATCCCAGGATGGTTTGGGTTGGAAGGGACCTCAAAGCCCATCTTGTTCCCCCCCTGCCATGGGCAGGGACACCTCCCACCGGCCCAGGTCGCTCCAAGCCCCTCAGCAGAAGTTCACCTGCTCCACTCCGGGGCCTTGTCCTGCAGTTTGCCCAAACCCCTCGGGAAAACATCTTTCCCAGGAACAAATTCCCTCCCTGCACCTCGTGCCTGTGGCCTCCTGTCACTTGGCTGAGCCCCTCCATGGAGACACTGGCCCTGCCTCCTCCAGGACCATCCCCTTGGGGTGTGAGGGGAGGAATTTGGGTCTTCACCTTCTCCTCTCCAGGCTGGATGTCACTCAGGGCTGGATGTCACCCAGGGCTGGATGTCACTCAGCTGCTGCCAAGCTTTTGTTGGGACATCCCAGGATGTGTCTGGCTTTCATCCCCGTGGGAATGGACCAACATGTCCTGGGAGGAGCAGCTGAGGGAGCTGGGGGGGCTCAGCCTGGAGAAAAGGAGGCTCAGGGGGGACCTTCTGGCTCTGCAACCCCCTGACAGGAGGGGGGAGCCGGGGGGGTCGGGCTCTGCTGCCAGGGAACAAGGGACAGGAGGAGAGGGAACGGCCTCCAGCTGGGCCAGAGGAGGCTCAAGGTGGGACAGGAGGAGGAATTTGTCCCTGGAAAGGGTGGTGAGGCCTTGGCAGGGGCTGCCCAGGGAGGTTTGGAGTGCCCAGCCCTAGAGGTGTCCCAGGAAGGCCTGGCCGTGGCACTCAGTGCTCTGGGCTGGGGGACAAGGTGGGCATCGGGCACAGGGGGGATTCAGGAATCCCAGAGGGCTTTTCCAGCCTCGGGGATCCTGGGATTTCATTGAGGGCAAGAAAAGAAATTATTCTTCCTCTTGCTTGACTGAAAGTTCTCAATCCCTAAAGCCTGATACATTTTTTTTGGCAGGGTTGTGTTGTCCTGCTTTGATGTTGTATCAGAACTTGGCTGATTAAGACATGGTGAGGTCTGGGCAGTTTTAACAGTATTCTCATTTTGGCAGAAAAAAAATTGAGTTTTTCCAAGTTTTGTCACGTCTTGGAGGGAGAGGAAATGAAGAGGAGGAAGACAAGTGCACACTGATTTGTTCTCATGCTGCCAAGATACTTTGCTGACCCCGAAATGTGTTTTAAGACACTTGTGTTCTGTCAGGTGGCTGTGACTGGGATTGGAAGGTCTCTCTCAAATCATTTGGGAATGCTCTGTAGGATCCTGGTGTGGTTTTGAGGCATTTGTGGGAGAAAAACAGTGTTGAAGGGAAATGTTCTCCATGAAGGGAAAAGAAGGGAAATTTCTCCATGTTGGGAGAAATCCAGGCTCTGACAACATCCTACGCTCCAATAAAGCTCTTGACCCATCCCAGAAGCAGGAATGGGGATAATCCAGAGTGGAAACCTTGGAAAATGGGGGTTTTGCTCTGGATTTGGGGAGAATGGCACATCCTGTGTGCTGAGTTTCATCATTTGCACTGTGTGGGCAAAGAGAGGAGATTTACAATATATCACTTTTGGGGGAGAGATGGAACAATTCCCACCTCTGGAATCCCTTCTGATCCACACTCACAGACCCACAGTGCCCAACAGGCACCACAGGATGTTTTGAAGAGCAAACTTATTAAAAAATAAAATTCCTGACAACAAAAAACTCTGGGAAGTCCCAATGGAAGGGCAGGAGGATCAATGAACCATCTCCATTTTTCTCTGAAAGCCTTTTATGAGCTCACCCGTGACCCTCCAGCCTGGGAGAACACCCAGACCTGAGATTATAAAAATAAATGGACTCACTCAACTCTGAAGCTCAGCTTTTTCCCACAATCATTCTCGGAGCTGTAAAGTTTTAGGGGAGCACCCTGGGAATTTATGACAGTGGATGTGCTGTAGGATGGGTGTGCTTGGCTAAAATCCCATTGAAATCCCATCCCAGAGGGCATCTCTCCATGGGAGACACGTGTGGGGATATGTGCCAAGGCCTGGGAAAAAATAGAATCAGGGAATTGTTTAGGTAGGAAAAGCCCTCTGAGATCATCAAGTCCAACCATAAACCCAGCACTGAACCACATCCCACATTCCCTTCCCAGGAAAACCAGGATGGGAAAAAAAGGTTCTCCCGCCAGTTTCACAGAAACGCCAACATTTTAGCCTTGGAATGCTGGAGCCACAATCCCTGGAAACCC
>NW_020885097.1:72697-73502 GCF_003945725.1 Corapipo altera
CCCAACATTTTAGCCTTGGAATGCTGGAGCCACAATCCCTGGAAACCTCAACATTTTAGCTGTGGAATGCTGGAGCCAGAATCCCAGGAAACACCAATATTTTCACTTGGAATGCTGGAGCCAGAATCCCTGGAAACCCCAACATTTTAGCCTTGGAATGCTGGAACCAGAATCCCAGGAAACACCAATATTTTCACTTGGAATGCTGGTGCCAGAATCCCTGGAAACCCTGACATTTTAGCCTTGGAATGCTGGAGCCAGAACCCTCCAACCATCCCAGAGGATTCACATCAAACAGACCTAATTCCACCCATTACTTCCTTAAACTGCCCTAAACCACCAAAGAAATTCCAAAATAAACCTCTGGGATAAAGAGATCAATGGGGGAACCTGGAAGTTCAAGCAGGTTTGTGAGAACAGAATTATAGGATTGTTATTTTTAAAAAATCTACTATAAAAGCAACCAAAAATTCATTTGTTTCCTAATCTGAGCCTTCTTTCTTCTATTTTTTCCACCTTAACCTCCTTTTTTTAGCAGTTCACACCCAGTTTTTAAGGCCATAATTCCACAGGTCCTTCCAGAAATCCCGGCCTCAAACCGAATTTCCCAGGAATGCTGTTAGTTCAGCCAAAGCTTTTGTGCCAATGCTGAGCACGGGGCAGGATTTTATGTTTAAACTGACAGGGAATCCTTGGAATTCCACCTCCCCCCTTGGAAAAATGAAGCAAATCTAACTCATCCCAGAAATGAGCAGAAACCACAGAACTCTCCAGGTTGGAAGAGACCTTCAAGATCATCAATCCA
>NW_020885097.1:73512-79466 GCF_003945725.1 Corapipo altera
CAATTTCCATAGAAAAGCTGCTCCATTTTCCCAACATAAAGAGACACCAAACCACCCTTGTTCCACCTCCAGCACCTTGAAGCAACACTAACTCATCCCAGAAATGAGCAGAAACCACAGAACCCTCCAGGTTGGAAGAGACCTTCGGGATCATCAATCCAACCACGACCACAAGACACCACTGGGTGACAACCACCGAGCCAGACGAGGATTCCAACAATCCTCCAAGAGGAAGGTGGGTGGTTTTCCAGCCCCACTCACCTCTGACGATGATGTTGGTGGACTTCTTGGCGGGGTTGCCGACGTTGTTGTTGGCGATGCAGCTGTAGGTGCCGGCGTCGTCGGCGCCGATGGCGGGGATGGTCAGGGTGCCCCCGTTGAGCACCGTCTTGTCGGGCAGCGCCCCCGAACTCCTGACCCAGGTGAGGCTGGGCCCCGGCTCCCCCCCCGTGGTCACGCACACCAGGGTGATGGCCTCGCCCGGGTTCACCACGATGGGGTCGTCCACCAGGAGCTTGATGGAAGGCGGGGCTGCAAAGCAAGAGGAAGGATGGGAATCACACACAGGTTGGGATGGGATGTTATGGATTGTCTCGTTCTACTCCCCTGCCATGGGCAGGGACACCTTCCGTTAGACCAGGTTGCTCCAGCCTGGCCTTGGACACTTCCAGGGATCCAGGGGCAGCCACAGCTTCTCTGGGCAACCTGGGCCAGGGCCTCCCCACCCTCCCAGCCAGCAATTCCTTCCCAATATCCCATCTATCCCTGCCCTCTGGCAGTGGGAAGCCATTCCCTGTGTCCTGTCCCTCCATCCCTTGTCCCCAGTCCCTCTCCAGCTCTCCTGGAGCCCCTTTAGGCCCTGCAAGGGGCTCTCAGCTCTCCCTGGAGCCTTCTCTTCTCCAGGGGAACCCCCCAGCTCTCCCAGCCTGGCTCCAGCCCTTGATGGATTCCCATTAATGGGAATACCCATATAATGGATATTCCCCCGTCCCAGGGCTGGAAAGCTGTGGCTCTGAGGATTGTCCAGCCAGGAATTCCTTCACCAGTAATTCTGAGACTTGAAATCATGTGACAAGTCTGTCTGGATTTAATAGAGAAGATGTAAAGGATCTGAAGAAATCATGGAATCCCAGAATGGTTTGGGTTGGAAGGGCTCCTAAAGATCATCCCATTCCACCCCTGCCATGGGCAGGGACACCTTCCACCAGCCCAGGTTGCTCCAACCTGGTCTTGGACACTTCCAGGGATCCAGGGGCAGCCACAGCTTCTCTGGGCAACCAGATTGGAATGGATGTGTGGAATCACTGCAGCCACACTTGGGAAGCAACATGGAATGCATGAGATGGGTGCCAGCACAGGGGATTTTAAGCCCTGGAAGAAAGGAATCAGTAAAAAACATCTTTTTTGGCATGAAAAGTTTGTTGTTCTCTTTGAGTCAGATCCTGCTCACTGAAAACCAGCCCCGAGAATCCACTCTCTCCATGAACTCCTTGGGACTTGGCTGCCAACTGGGAACAACCTGGAGAGCTTGAGGAGTTGGACTGGGAATCATCTCAGTTGGAACAACATCTCTTTGCCCGTGGAAAAGCTGAACAATCCAACACTGAGGATTTTTCCCTGCACCTCGTGGAACCTGCAGCTCCAAGGGAATTTCCGTAATTTCCATGTAAATTCCATGCAGCAAACCAGCACAGGCTGATGGAAAGATGCTGCTACTCTCAGAGAGGAGAAAGGGATTAAATTTCCTTCTCTTTTTTTTTTACCTTTCCATGAAATATTTGATAAAAGAGGAGCCACAGCAACGCTCAACGTGGAGGGGCAGGGCAGGGGCAATTCATTGCAGGATAGGGATATAAATACTAGAAATATAAATACTAGAGATATAAATACTAGAGATATAAGTACTAGAAATATAAATACTAGAAATAGAAATACTAGAAATATAAATAATAGAAATATAAATACTAGAAATATAAATAATAGAAGTATAAAATCCCACTCTGAGCTGCGACATCCTGTGTCATCTCCAGTGAGGGATCCACCCTTGCTGGATTCAGGCTTTGCTCCAAGGCACACTCCAAACTGCATAAGTGATGAGCCAATGTATAAATATATATATATATATATATATATATTCCTAGCACAGGAAAAGCAGCAATCCTAAATAAAGCCAGGCATGAAGGTGAAGGATTGACATTCCAGGCAAAGAACAGCAGGAAACGTGGTAATAAAAAAAAGGGAAGGAAATAAAACTGTTACATTCAGAAATCAGATCACTCTCCTCATTATTACAGAGAGATATTCCCGTGTGTTCTGCTTTATATAGCAATCTGATTTCAATATTAAAGGAATACACACTAATCACTAGAGGCAAATACAAGAGTCAACTCTAAAATCTGAGTTTTCTTTATCTGGAGTTCACCCAGGGGGAATTTGCTTTCCCTGCATTCAGAGAACACAAATGGGAAGTGTTTCATTTATACCTGTCGTGGCACAGAGAGAACAGGCTGGGGAGTCCCAGAATATCCTGAGCTGGAAGGACCCACAAGGATCATCCAGTCCAACCCCTGGGTAGGACACCCCAACAATCCCCCCCTGTGCCCCAGAGGATCATCCAAACCCTCCTGGAGCTCTGGCAGCCTTGGGGCCGTGCCCACTGCCCTGGGGAGCCTGGGCAGTGCCAACCACCCTCTGGGGGAAGAACCTTTCCCTGAGATCCAACCTGAGCCTGCCCTGGCACAGCTCCATGTCATCCCTTGGGTCCCATCACTGGTCACCAGCAGGAAACACTTTGAGGGGACCAGGAGAGCAGAAGTTCACAAGCAAAGCTCTCTCCTCCAGCTCCTCCTGGCTTGGGACTCTGCAGATCCTTCCCAGCAAGAATTCCTGGGTTCATGTAACTCAAAAGCAAAGAAATTTGGCTAAAAATAGGGACAAGAAAACAAGTCAGCTCTGCCAACTGTGCCTGTGCCTCTTTGGTCACATCCTCACCTGGTGGATCCCTGATCTGGGATTCCAGCTGGGAAACTGGGCGGTGTTTTATGCTCAGGTGGGTTTGCTTGGGTGGAGGTGGAAAAAGAGGGATTCAGGGATCCTGGATATCCAGGTATTATCCCCTGTGCAACCAGAACTGAGCTCCAGCCCTGCAGGGTCACCACCAACCCAGGGGAGCACTCAGGGGGCTCCTATTTCTCTCTCCTGGCTGGATTTAAGGATTTTTTTCGGGATAACTCTGGCAAGAAGCTGGTTTTTGCTCTCAAACATCCAGACATGAGTCAGGGAACAAGGGAGCTGCAGATAAACCTTCAAAACTTCCAGGGAAAGATGAAAGGCCGACATCAACCCGGGCTGGTGGGGCAGTTCACCAGGGTGGGCTCGTAATCCTCGGGATGAAAGGGGCCCTTTGCCATCCACTGGGGAGAGAGATGGGATTAAAATGCTGGGACACATCCCTTTCATCCCTCAGAGCAGCAAGTCCATGAAAATGAGGGTTTGCACACAGGAATTTCTCTTGACATCACACATTTCACTTCATTCCCACCAACCCCACAAACAGAAATCCAGGGACTCACCACCCTGAAAAACCTGATTTAACCCAAAGAATGTTAAGAAATTCAGGAAGGTCGTTAAGGTTTTCAGCAAATCGAGCTCAGTGGGGCATCCAAAGGGTCAAGTGCCTCTTCTGAAGAGAATATTCCCAATATTCCCAGCAACAATGAGCCATTAGTTTGCTATTTCTCTGCCTGAATCTCTATAATCTGCATCATATCACAAAGCACCAATAACTCCGAGCCTCTGATTTCCAGCTTTATGGCACAACTGAGGATAGAACCAGCTCTGCTGCAATGCTTTGCCTGACTTATTGTCCTGGGAATGTTGCCAAGTTCCAGCCCAGGAAGGGAGAGTTTGGAAGATTTCTGGTGATCGCTTGGACTTCTTTCTGTGCTCAGCTCCAGCACCAGCCCATCCCTGAGGGGACAAAACCTCCTCTCTCAAACAACCAGCACTGATCTCTCCTCCTTACAGCCCAGGTGGGGAAGGAGGGGGTCAAAACCTCTCTGCTCCAGGGCCAAACCCCAGCTGGAGACCTGTGGCTTCTGTCCCAGTTCTGAGGGGCTGTTCCAGCCAGGAAAGGGGAGAGGGAGAAGGGAGAAGCAGGGTCAGAGAATCCCAGGAGGGTTTGGGTGGGAAGGGATCTTAAAGCTCATCCAGTGCCACCCCTGCCACGGGCAGGGACACCTTCCACTATTCCGGGTTGCTCCAACCTGGCCTTGGACACTTCCAGGGATCCAGGGGCAGCCACAGCTTCTCTGGGAATTCTATTCCAGGACCTCCCCACCCTCTCAGTCAGAAATTCCTTCCCAATCTCCCATCTCTCCCTGCCCTCTGGCAGTGGGAAGCCATTCCCTGTGTCCTGTCCCTCCATCCCTTGTCCCCAGTCCCTCTCCAGCTCTCCTGGAGCCCCTTTAGGCCCTGCAAGGGGCTCTCAGCTCTCCCTGGAGCCTTCTCTTCTCCAGGGGAACCCCCCCAGCTCTCCCAGCCTGGCTCCAGAGCAGAGGGGCTCCACCCTTGGAGCATCTCTGTGGCCTCCTCTGGACTCTCTCCAGCAGCTCCAGGTCCTCCCTGTGCTGTTCCCAGAGCTGGAGGCAGCTCTGCAGGTGGGGTCTCAACTGAAGGGGCAGAGGGGCTTCTGCAGGTCTGATTTACCACTTCTCTCCTCTTTTTAACTCCGAATTCTTTCCCCTCCCAAACCAAAGGAACCCCTCTCACCACTCCCCAGGGGGTGTTCCATCAATGCAGCTCCACAGTGTCCTCACAGAGCAGGAACACAAAGCTGGAGCACCAAAGGAGTCACAGAGGCACAGTGAGTAAAGACACATCAGACAAAATGTTTTGGGCTGTCTGAGGCAGGGAATGGAGCTCCCTGTCCTGTCACATCTGGTCAGTGACAGCACCTCTGATCTGCCTCCAGGGATCTCCTCCCAGGAATCTCCCCCTGTGCTTCCCATCCCTCAAATCCCAAAGATTAGTCTCCTCCAGACAGGGAAGATTTTGATGGCAGGAGCTGGGTGACATCAATCCCCCCTTTAGGATGAGGATTTACAAATCCTATCAGGAGTCTGGGGATGGGGATGGGCAGAAAATGCCATTTTTAACAATATTCCTGTGCCAGCCTCACCTTGATCCCACTGTTCTGCAAATCCTCTCAGATGCCTTTCAGAAAACTGAAACTTTGGCCTAATCCTCTGCCTAAAATGGATTTTTTTTCCCTCTGTTGTATTTATTTGTGAACTTTTGGGGCTAAACATCACACACAGCACAACTCTGAACCCTGTGATTCATCACCAGAGGTGGGTTTTTTTTGCTTTTTTTGTTACAGCCTGATTAAAAAATGGAACAGGCATTTATAAAGATGACAAGATGATCCAGAGCAATTAGAATAGTTGATGATTATACCAAAATATTGTTGAAGGATTATTAAACCTCATGCTTTAGGGCAGAAAATGTATCTTTCTCTCTGGTATGGGAGGCCAGGCTGTCACAGATCTGTCTCTGCACACTCTCCCTGCTCCCTGCTGGAATGTCTCCTGCTGGCTCCTGTTCAGGATGGACAGGAGATGTGATCCAAAGGGACAATCCATGTGTTTATCCATCATTTGCATTTATGAACCATCCAGCAAAATTGAACTCTGACCAGGAGAGTCACGATGTGGTCCTGGCAGCTCCAGTTGGGATATGAAATCCCAGGATGGTTTGGGTGGGATCTTAAATATCATCCCATCCCACCCCCTGCCATGGGCAAGGACATCTTCCACTAGCACAGGTTGATCCAACCTGGCCTTGGACACTTCCAGGGATCCAGGGGCAGCCACAATTTCTCTGGGAATTCTATTCCAGGACCTCCCCACCCTCCCAGCCAGGAATTCCTTCCCAATATCCCATCTCTCCCTGCC
>NW_020885097.1:79476-89394 GCF_003945725.1 Corapipo altera
CTCCCTGCCCTCTGGCAGTGGGAAGCCATTCCCTGTGTGCTGTCCCTCCATGCCTTGTTCCCAGTCTCTCTCCAGCTCTCCTGGAGCCCCCTTAAAGCCCATCCAGTGCCACCCCAGACACCTTCCACCAGCCCAGATTGCTCCAAGCCTCCTCCAACCTGGCCTTGGACACTTCCAGGTATCCAGCGGCAGCCACAGCTTCTCTGGACAACCTGGGCCAGGGCCTCCCAACTCTCCTAGTCAGGAATTCCTTCCCAATATTCCATCTAAATCTCCCTTCTTTTAGTTTAAGGCCATTCCCTGTGTCCTGTCCCTCCATCCCTTGTCCCCAGTCCCTCTCCAGCTCTCCTGGAGCCCCTTTAGGCCCTGCAAGGGGCTCTCAGCTCTCCCTGGAGCCTTCTCTTCTCCAGGGGAACCCCCCCAGCTCTCCCAGCCTGGCTCCAGAGCAGAGGGGCTTCACCCTTGGAGGATCCCATGGCTCCTCTGGACTCTCTCCAGCAGCTCCAGGTCCTCCCTGTGCTGTTCCCAGAGCTGGAGCAGCTCTGCAGGGGGGTCTCACCTGAGGTGACACAGGACCAGGATCTCCCCTCACCTCCCAACACCCAAACCAATGGAGACACGGGAGCTTCTCAGGCCTCAAATCCAACAGATTTAGACAGAATTCCTAATGCAGCCCATCCATCCCTGCCAGAAGGAGTCAGGACTAAATGGATCCATTGTCAGCCCCAAAGCCACTTCCAAAGCTCCACCCTGGCTGGGCTCTGTCTCAGGTGATTCCCAGGATTAAGCAGATGGATGAGGGGCCATCCAGGTTTGGCCAGCAAAGCATCTCCCATGTGAACCTTCACCCCAGAAAAGGCAGAGACTCAGCCAGGAATAAAAAATCCTTCAACTCTGACAGGAATAATAAAACTCCCTCTCAAACAATTGGCAGCTTTGGTAAATATTTCCAGGGGTGAGGGCACGGAACCAGCTTTCCAAACATCACATTTGGACCCTGGAATGGGAACAGCTCAGTGTCCCACGAGCTCTGCAGCTTTCCTGCCCTTCAGGAGCTGGAGTTTGGGAGAGACAGAGCCACATTTGGGAGTCCTGGTCGGCTTGGCAGGGCACAAAGAGAGTGGCAGTGCCACTGGAGCCCCTCCCCAGCGGGAACAAGGCTCTACTCATCCCCAGGGAAACCATTCAGGGCACAGCTGCAGCCTTTTGAAGGGCCTTTCATTCAGAGGAGCATTCCCACTGCATCCCGGGATTTCAGAGCCTGCCTGGGAACCCGGTGGTGCATGGAATGTTAAAAATGGGCACTTTCTGCCCATCCCCAGGCTCCTGATGGGATCTGTAAATCCTAAAGGGAGGATTGATGTCACCCAGCTCCTGCCATCAAAATCTTCCCTGTCTGGAGGAGACTAATCTTTGGGATTTGAGGGATGAGAAGCACAGGGGGAGATTCCTGGGAGGAGATCCCTGGAGGCAGATCAGAGGTGCTGTCACTGACCAGATGTGACAGGACAGGGAGCTCCATTCCCTGCCTCAGACAGTCCTAAACTTTTGCCTCAAAAACTCTCCAAAGAGTTGTGCTGCGTGTGATGTTTGGCCCCAAAAGTTCACAAATAAATACAACAGAGAAAAAAAAAATCCATTTTAGGCAGAGGATTAGGCCAAAGTTTCAGTTTTCTGGAAGGCATCAAAGAGGATTTGCAGAACAGTGGGATCAACGTGAGGTTGGCACAGGAATATTGTTAAAAATGGCACTTTCTGCCCATCCCCAGGCTCCTGATGGGATTTGTAAATCCTCATCCTAAAGGGATGAATGATGTCACCCATCTCCTGCCATCAAAATCTTCTCTGTCTGGAGGAGACTAATCTTTGGGATTTGAGGGATGGGAAGCACAGGGGGAGATCCCTGTGAGGAGATTCCATTGAGGAGATTCCTGGGAGGAGATCCCCGGAGGCAGATCAGAGGTGCTGTCACTGAACCAGGGGCAGGGCCAGATGAGACAGGACAGGGAGCTCCATTCCCTGCCTCAGACGGTCCCAAATTTTTGTCTCAAAAACTCTCCAAAGAGCTGTGCTGTGTGTGATGTTTAGCCCCAAAAGTTCACAAACAAATACAACAGAGGAAAAAAAAAACCATTTTAGGCAGAGGATTAGGCCAAAGTTTCAGCTTTCTGAAAGGCACCTGAGAGGATTTGCAGAACACTGGGATCAAGGTGAGGCTGGCACGGGAATATTGTTAAAAATGGCATTTTCTGCCCATCCCCATCCCCAGACTCCTGATGGGATTTGTAAATCTTCATCCTAAAGGGAGGATTGATGTCACCCAGCTCCTGCCATCGAAATCTTCCCTGTCTGGAGGAGACTAATCTTTGGGTTTGAGGGATGGAAAGCACAGGGGGAGATTCCTGGGAGAAGATTTCTGGAGGCAGATAAGAGGGGGTGTCCTAGGTTGGATTTTAGAAAGAATTTCTTTGCAGAGAGGGTGCTCAGTCCTTGGAATGGGCTGCCCAGGGAAGGGGCGGATTCTCCATCCCTGGAGGTGTTTAAGGACAGACTGGATGTGGCATCAGTGCCATGGGCTGGGAACCACGGCGGGGTTGGATCAAGGGTTGGACTGGATGATCTCGGAGGTCCCTTCCAACCCAGCTGATTCTGTGATTCTATGATTTTTTTGCTGAAAGAAGCCCCTGCTCCTGCCTGGAATGGGGGTCTGAGACTGGGAACAAAAAAAAGCTCAGTCATTCATGGAGCAGACAGAGAAAATTAATCATAATTACAGAGAGACAAATAGATGTGGTTTGGAGTGGATATGTGGAACTGAGGAAATGTCACAATTCGCTTTAGGGATTACTGGAAATGCAAAAAAGAAAAGCCAATAATTGAACAGCGATATCAAAGTGGAGGCAGAAAGTCACGTCCTCGACGACTCAGCTGTGATGAACAGGAATGAAAGGACATCATTTCCTCGGGTTTTTGTGCATTATTTGATAGGCAGAACTGAGGTAATAGAACATAATTGAATTATGCTTTCATTTATGTGCATGTGTGTGTGCAAGCATTTCATTTACAGCCAGGATTCCTTGCAGGAATACAAGGCAGATATTCCCAATTTTACAAGGAATGCACAGGTCCTTTCAAGTCAGAGCAAAGAGAGAAAGCCTCTGTGGGCCCTGAGAGCAGCATTTCTGTCCCTGTTTACTCAGGAGAGTTCAAAAATTCCCAGATTAATTCTCAGATTTTTAATTGGAATCAGAATCCTGGAATGGTTGAGTTGAAAAGGATTTAAATCCCATCCCATTCCACCCCCTGCCATGGGCAGGGACACCTTCCACCGGCCCAGGTTGCTCCAACCTGGCCTTGGACACTTCCAGGGATCCAGGGGCAGCCACAGCTTCTCTGGGAATTCTATTCCAGCCCCTCCCCACCCTCCCAGCCAGGAATTCCTTCCCAACACCCCATCTAAATCTCCCCTCTTCCAGCTCCATTCCCCCTCATCCTTTTTGATTTTTTTTACTCTTATTTTATAGGATAAAACTAAACTTTCGTTGCCCACCCTGCTGCAATATTGGAAGCCCTTCCTTTTCACTCTTAGTCCTTCCAAAACCCCAAATTCCTCCTCCAGAAAAATAGGCCCAAGCACAAATAATTAAAAAAAAATTAGAAAGGCAAACCTAAAACTGAACAACAATAAATATCTCTTCCCTATTTTTTTCCATGCCCATCCTCTGCTGCTACTGGAAGATGTCCCTGCAAGGAGTTTTCCAGTTAAACCAGGGGAGAAAAATCACTCAGACCCACTTAAAATGAGCCCTTTGCAGGCTTAAGAGCAGAATTATATAAATATATAAATATATATAAAACCCTCTGTATTTAGATATATTAAACAAATATTTACAAAACATCTCACCTTTCTTTTTCTTTTACTTGCTCTTTTTCCCCCATTTCGTTTCCACTTCCTTTAAACTTCCACCACTTCCAGAGGGACAGAAGAAATGTGTCCACAAAGTCAGGCAGGCTTAAATTCAGCCTGGCTTAAATCAACCACCCCAAAGTCAGGCAGGCTTAAGTTCAGCCTGGCTTCATCCAAAATCAGGCAGGCTTAAATTGAGCCTGGCTCTTTTCAGCCACCCCAAAGTCATGTAGGCTTAAATTCATCTTGGCTCATCTCAGTCACCCCAAAATCAGCCAGGCTTAAATTCAGTCTGGTTTAAATCAACCACCTCAAAGTCAGGCTTCATCCTGGTTCATCTCAACCACCCCAAAGTCAGGCAGGCTTAAATTCAGCCTTGGCTCCCTCCAAAGTCAGGCAGGCCTAAATTTAGCCTGGATCATCTTGGCCACCCTGAAGCCAGGCAGGCTTAAATTCAGCCTTGGCTTAAATCAACCACCCCAAAGTCAGGCAGGCCTAAATTTAGCCTGGATCATCTTGGCCACCCTGAAGCCAGGCAGGCTTAAATTCAGCCTTGGCTTAAATCAACCACCCCAAAGTCAGCCAGACTTAAATTCAGCCTTGGCTCATCTCAGCCACCACAAAGTCAGGCAGGCTTAAATGCAGCCTGGCTCCATCCAAAGTCAGACAGGCTTAAACATAACCTGGCTTAAATCAACCACCCCAAAGTCAGGCTTCATCCTGGCTCATCTCAGTCACCCCAAAAACTCATCCTGGCTCATCTCAGTCACCCCAAAAATTCATCCTGGCTCATCTCGACCACCCCAAAGTCTGTCAGGCTTAAATGCAGGCTGGCTCCCTCCAAAGTCAGGTAGGCTTAAATTGAGCCTGGCTCATCTCAACCACCCCAAAGTCAGGCAGTTTTAGATTCATCCTGGTTCATCTCAGCCACCCCAAATTCAGCCAGGCTTAAATTCAGCCTGGCTCCATCCAAAGTCAGACAGGCTTAAATTGAGCCTGGTTTAGATCAACCACCCCAAAGTCAGGCTTCATCCTGGCTTATCTCAGCCACCCCAAAGTCAGGCAGGCTTAAATTTAGCCTTGGCTTGAATCAACCACCCCAAAGTCAGGCAGGCTTAAACTGAGCCTGGCTCATCTCAGCCCCCCTAAAGTCGGGTGTGCAGTCTGAGGTCACGGATCTCATCGAGATCCAAGCCCCCCCTAAAGCACAATTCCTGCTTTCCAAAAATAGCTGGGATGAGCTGCTCTTCAACCCCTCCCCGAGCTGAGCTCTGCTGACACCCCAGACAAGCCCTGCTGCAGCAGCCATGGCCTAATTAGTGCCTCAGCAACGAGTGGCTAATGAGGAGCTGACCAGAAAGGCCCCTCAGGGTGGTGGAGGAGCAATCTGGACACAAAGCAAACATCAGCAAGACCAGCTGGGGAAAAGGGATTTGTCAAACTGGGATGAAATGAGGATGAATTTGTTGGGAAAGATGTGGATTGGAGGGTGTTGAACCTGGTTCTTACAAAGCTGGGACCTGTGGAGAGTTCTGCCTGCCCCCAGACACTGAACTGCACCAGGGAGGGGGCAGAGGAGACCAAGAGGACCAGGGGAGGTGGAGATGATGTGATCCCAGGTGAAAAGAAAAGAGATGCTTTCTTTTAGGATCTTTTAGGATCTTGGAATCGTTAAGGTTGGGAAAACCTCCGAGATCATGGAGTGCGACTGCTCTCCCTCAGCACTGCCAAGGCCACCACTGATGTGCCACATCCCCACAGGTTTTGAACACTTCCAGGGATGAGGGCTCCACACCTGCCATGGGCAGCTGTGCCAGGGCTGGACAGCCCTTTCTGTGGAGAACTTTTTCCTAATATCCATTTTAAACTTCCCCTGGCCCAGCTGGAGGACATTCCCTCTCCTCCTGTCCCTTGTTCCCTGGGAGCAGAGGTTGACCCCACCTTGCCACAACCTCCTGTCAGGTAGAAACCAAACCCAGTTCTCTGTTTCTCTGATTTTCCCCAAACCCTCACTTGAAATATGGAACTGAATCCATGGAAGAGCTTGTTCTTTTTCCCAGGAGACCTTCACCATGGTGAGAATACAGGAGGCAAGGTCAGGAGAAAACCCAGAGCAGAACTCAGAGCTACTTCTGACCCAAGGGTTCCTGCAGGGGCGTTTGCCCATCATGGAATCATGGAATGGAATCCCTGAGGCTGGAAAAGCCCTCCAAGGTCGTGGAGTGCCCCCTGTGCCCGATGCCCACCTTGTCCCCCAGCCCAGAGCACTGAGTGCCACGGCCAGGCCTTCCTGGGACACCTCCAGGGCTGGGCACTCCAAACCTCCCTGGGCAGCCCCTGACAAGGCCTCACCACCCTTTCCAGGGACAAATTCCTCCTCTTGTCCCACCTGAGCCTCCCCTGGCCCAGCTGGAGGCCGTTCCCTCTCCTCCTGTCCCTTGTTCCCTGGCAGCAGAGCCTGACCCCCCCCCAGCTCCCCCCTCCTGTCAGGGGGTTGCAGAGCCAGAAGGTCTCCCCTGAGCCTCCTTTTCTCCAGGCTGAGCCCCCCCAGCTCCCTCAGCTGCTCCTGCTGCTCCAGCTCCTTGCCAGCTCCATTCCCTTCCCTGCACACGCTCCAGCCCCTCCAGGTCCTTTTCAAACACCTGGCTGCCCCTGGACCCCTGGAAGTGTCCAAGGCCAGGTTGGAGCAACCTGGAACAGTGGAAGGTGTCCTTGCCTATGGCAGGGGGTGGCACTGGATGGGCTTTAATGTCCCTTCCCACCCAAACCATTCCAGGATTCTCAGCCTGGAAATGCTTGGAGCAGGAGGTGCCTCTTGGCAGCGACAAGTTCATCCTCCTGTAGAAACCCATGGATCTGTTATTCCAAGTTATGTTATTCCATAACTCTGCTGGGTGTCAGACAGGAATTATTGACAGATGACACCAAAATCCACCCCCAGTCTCCCCGTGAGTCACTGTCTCATCTTCTGGGCCGGGGAAGGTAATTTTAGACCCAGCTCAGGCTGAATGGCACATCTGAGTGCTCTGAGCTAATAATAACATGAATGGATCCTTTCAGGAGCGTTCATTGTTCCAAACTGTTGGAGAAAAGGCAGGATATTTACCCAGAAAACCACTGGAATTCTGGGCTTCTCATAAGACTCGTTCTGATATGAATAAGCAAAAGCAAATCAAAGTTTTGATCTCGATTTGGTGTCACAGACTCGTTTGGGAATTATATTAGTTTATAATTCAGCAGCCAGTTCAGGCTCTTTAGTGCAGGGGATGCTTAATACATTACTTGAGGCTGATTTCTGGCAGCTTCCAACATAAAATAACCCAGCACAGGAACTTTTACCACGAAAGATGAGGGTTTCAATACGTGATTTTTCAGCTGCCTGACAAAGCTCATTGAAATCCCAGCTGAAGCTGCTGTTTTGTCTGGGGAATGTGAGAAACTAATTCAAAAAGGGTTGAAATCATTTTTAATCCCTGCATTAAGATGTAGTTTGTTCTGATAAACTTGCTTTGTTTCCTGTCATTCAGACAATACAGTGTTAAGGGAATTAGGGAAGTTGGGAAAAATATTCCTCTGGCCCAGGTTGCCCAGAGAAGCTGTGGCTGCCCCTGGATCCCTGGAAGTGTCCAAGGCCAGGTTGGAGCAACCTGGGCCAGTGGAAGGTATCCTTGCCCATGGCAGGGGGTGGCACTGGATGGGCTTTGAGGTCCCTTCCCACCCAAACCATCCTGGGATTCCATGAAATGCAGAACAGCCAAATTGCCAGCAATTTTCCATTAGATCCCACACTTTGGGGCTGAATTTAAACCCACTTGTAGCCACAATAATCCCAATAAATAGGGTGCAGTTTGCACCTCTCACACACTCCTGTCTCTCCAGGACAAGCCTCCAGCTCTAAATTAAAATTGGATGGACAGGATAGGACAGCTCTGCACCAAAACAATATCAACTTCAGGCTCTGATTTTCATTAGTTTGGATTTATCTTGGATTCCTCTGGGTTTACAGTTTCTATAATTCCTACGGAGTTACACCAGGTGAAGTTTGTACGAGGCAAAATCTTATTAAATGAGAACAGTTTTGCCTCAGAGTCATCAACACATCAGTCCCTGCCTCGAATGAGCTGTTGCAGTAATCACTGTTCACATCTAATCTCGCCCTTGATGGTTGCAACCAAATTCCTCAGGAGAAAGTGTGAATTTGTGTAATTTTTTCGGGCCTGTTTGCTTTGGAAATTACTCCAGCCAGACCATCTTCTCCCAAAATAAACACGGCATCTGGGAGGTGGGAATAATTCATTCTTTTTGCAAAATTACCCCACAATCACCTGCCTTGGGCTCCGAAAATTACAATTTGATGGTCTCCCATCAACGTTAACAAGAATTTCTGGTGCTCAACGTGGACAGAGGGGGTTGTGGCTGCAACAGCAAAGTTGGGAAAAAGGGGAGAGGTGACAATTCCCACACTCTTCCTGGGGATGGAGGTGGATGAGTGTGGTAGTTTGAGCCACCACAAAAATCCAAAATCCAATTTCCGGGCTTCCCCCACCATTTCCCTACCGTGAAAAATCAGATATCACGACAATTTCAATATTCTGCAATTAACATATAACCTAAAATGAAATATGAATCCTTCTGCTATACCTTAGCACAACATTATCACAAACTTAACTCTGTATTAAGCACTTAAATTATAGCTAAAGCTCTACCCTCTCAACAATGGCACAGTCTGTTATGTCTGAAAACTTCTTTATCTCAACAAGTCTCATGGTTCTACTCGCAGTCAATCCAAAAATCCGAGTCACGGCACCAAAAGTTTCCAGGCTTCCCCCACCCCTTCGGGTGGAAATTGGATTTGGGATTTTTGTGGTGGCTCAAACCACCACGATGAGTTGCTACCTGGAGGTTGCTCCCACGCTTCTCTGGGGCAAACAGGAGGGACAAACCTCACTGCAGGATATTTAGGGGTTTTTTTCCCCGGTAAAATTAATGAGGGAATAAATTAAGGGCTCCCAAATAATTCCGCCGGACGCCTGCGGAGCTTCCGTAATTCCCAGGGTGCTGATGGTTGTGGAGCAGTGAAAACACCCCAGGCCCGAAGTCCCTGCTGCCAAATCAGCAATCCAGGAGGAGCTGAAGGCAAATCCTTGGAATCAAAGCCACGAGGACACAAATAATGGGAGATGTGCAAATAAAACTCGCCGCTTGTCTCCGACGTCCTCGGAATGTTGATGCCTCCTCTGCTCTGTTCCTTTGCTCCCTAATTTCAGGGCCCTGAGACAAAACCTAATCCAACCCAAAGTTCCAAATGTTCCAAGATTTCCCGCGGAATCGTTCTCCAAAACACACTCCTCTGAAATTGTTAAGGATTCCAAAATCCAAGCTGAGGACTTTGCTCTTTAGCGTTTCAGACACTGCAGGTCCTGGATACAGAGAACTCAGGAGAGTTCAAATCTGTGATTTCCATGCTGGAAATCAGCATTCCCAATGGCATTTCTTGGGATTGACCACTGGCACGAGGCTCTCGAGACACAAAACCACAACAAGGGGCAGAGACACACAACCTTTTGCTCAGGCAGGGACAAGCCCAAAGGGAAGAGTAAATTCCCAAGGAATTCCAGACATGGAAACGACTTGGCCAGAGATTCCATCTAAATACTTAGTTATCCTTTTGCAAAGCATTTCAACACACCTGCTTGGATATTCCCATTTGAACTAAATAAATCTAAAATAACACATTTCTGTTTAAATCAATGCACGGAATTGAAGTTTGAGTTGATGTAAGAACATATCAAATCAATCCTCTGGGAAAATCAATCCTTTAAATCAATGTAAGGATAGGAAATGTTTGTTGTTTTTTTTTTTTTTTAAATGGGAAATATTTTTTTGAAGAAAAATTGTTAGTTTTCAACACAGCACAGGAAAGACATGGAATTGTTGGAGGGATTGCAGAGCAGGTCACAAAGATGGAGCCAGGCTGGGAGAGCTGGGGAGGTTCCCCTGGAGAAGAGAAG